>NC_062535.1:1194396-1201896 GCF_022655615.1 Tachysurus fulvidraco
TGTAGATGTTCATGTAGATGTTCATGTAGATGTTCATGTTCATGTAGATGTTCATGTTCATGTAGATGTTCATGTAGATGTTCATGTTCATGTAGATGTTCATGTAGATGTTCATGTAGATGTTCATGTTCATGTAGATGTTCATGTAGATGTTCATGTTCATGTAGATGTTCATGTAGATGTTCATGTAGATGTTCATGTTCATCTAGATGTTCATGTAGATGTTCATGTTCATGTAGATGTTCATGTAGATGTTCATGTTCATGTAGATGTTCATGTAGATGTTCATGTAGATGTTCATGTTCATGTAGATGTTCATGTAGATGTTCATGTAGATGTTCATGTAGATGTTCATGTTCATGTAGATGTTCATGTTCATGTAGATGTTCATGTAGATGTTCATGTAGATGTTCATGTTCATGTAGATGTTCATGTAGATGTTCATGATGTAGCATGTTCATGTTAGAGGAGAAGGAGGTGACAGGTAGGAGAGGGTGAAAGAGGGAGAGGGTGAAGGGAGAGGAGTGTAAGGGATAGACGCGAGAAGTACAGGGAGAGGCGAGTAGAGGCTGTCATGGGAGAGTGGAAGGGGAAGTGATTGCAAAGGGTAGAAGTGATGAGATAGAAGGTTCAGCATGGAGAGGGACGTCGAAGGGATGTAGAGGGGAAATGAGAATAGTAGTGATGGAGAGTGGGCATGTAGGAAGTGAGTAGAGTCAGGGGAAATCGTAGAACATGGCCCCGAAGGAGACGAGAAGGTTTCAGGTATGAGGGTCGGTCAAGAGGATTTCGAGACTGGGGAAGGTAGATGGGATCATGGACGAGTAAGGGTAATGCGAGTGTAGATGTATGTAGAGGTTAATGTAGAGGGGATGTAGAAGGGTGTTCAGGTAGATGTATCATGTAGAGGTAGAGGGTCATGTAGATGTTCATGATAGCATGTAGGTATCATGAGATGTCATGTTGTGCATGTTCATGTAGACGTGTCATGTAGATGTTCATGTCAGTAGATGTTTCATGTTCATGTAGATGTTCATGTAGATGTTCAGTAGATGTTCATGTAGATGTCATGTAGATGTTCATGGTAGATGGTCATGTTCATGTAGATGTTCATGTAGATGTTCATGATGTAGATGTTCATGTTCATGTAGATGTTCTGATGTAAGTGTAGATGTTCATGTGGTCATCTAGATGTTCATGTAGATGTTCATGTTCATGTAGATGTTCATGTAGATGTTCATGTAGATGTTCATGTTCATGTTCATGTTCATGTAGATGTTCATGTAGATGTTCATGTTCATGTAGATGTTCATGTTCATGTAGATGTTCATGTTCATGTAGATGTTCATGTAGATGTTCATGTAGATGTTCATGTTCATCTAGATGTTCATGTAGATGTTCATGTTCATGTAGATGTTCATGTTCATGTAGATGTTCATGTAGATGTTCATGTTCATCTAGATGTTCATGTAGATGTTCATGTTCATGTAGATGTTCATGTTCATGTAGATGTTCATGTTCATGTAGATGTTCATGTAGATGTTCATGTTCATGTAGATGTTCATGTTCATCTAGATGTTCATGTAGATGTTCATGTTCATGTAGATGTTCATGTAGATGTTCATGTAGATGTTCATGTTCATGTTCATGTAGATGCTGATGTTCATGTAGATGTTCATGTTCATGTAGATGTTCATGTAGATGTTCATGTTCATGTAGATGTTCATGTAGATGTTCATGTTCATGTTCATGTTCATGTTCATGTAGATGTTCATGTTCATGTTCATGTTCATGTTCATGTTCATGTAGATGCTGATGTTCATGTTGATGTTCTTCCATGAGTCTAAAATAGTTCTAAACATCTGTCAGGTACAGCATGATCTCCACTAATGACTGAACCCTGCTGCTGATTGTTTCCTTAAACACACACACACTCGCACACACACACACACACACACACACACACACACACACAACACACACCACACACACCACACACCACAACACATCTCCTGTTTTCTTCTCTCGCCATGTTGTTACTGATGGTGTGTGTGTCACAGGGGCAGCGTGGGACAGGAGTCCAGGTCTTGTCCGTGTCTCACTCGGATCAGCTCTGAAAACGGTCCACAGCAGCTCCAGAGTTCCAGATTACTTCAGAGTCCTGAGATCATACAGGTACGAGTTCAGAAGACACCAGAGATGTTCTCTAAACCTCTAATGTGTCTAACAGATGTGATGTTCTCTCACGTCAGATACACCGACATCCTCTTCGTCACCATCCCGTCTCCCAACATGCTGGAGTTTAATCTGAACAACGAGAAGCTCATCCTCTTCTCATCCAAAGCTCCACAGATCAAGAACATGGTGGATCTCTTCATCTCCCAGCTGAAGAAGGTTGTGTTCCTTTTCTGCTGTTCACTACATAACGACCGTCTCCTCTGTGTCTACAGGAAATGAGTCTCTTTATACAGGAAGTTCATGACGCTGTACAGTTTACAGGCTGCAGTGTAAAAGGAACTGATCAGATTTCACAATCCTTTATATATATATATATATCACCTCAGAGAGAGAGATGTTAGATAGACGAGAGAGGGCCACCTCCGAGAGAGGACGGCACCCTGAGAGAGAGGGAGAGAGGGAGAGAGAGAGAGAAAAGAGCGAGAGAAAGAAAAGAGATCATGAACAGAGGGAAGAGGCAGAGAGAGAGAAAGAGAGAGAAGAGAAGAGAGGAGTGGGAGGTGAGGAGAGATCAGAAAAACAGAGAGAGAGAGAGAGTAGAAATAAAGAAGAGAGAGAAGAGAGAGGTAGAGACTAGGAGAGTAGAGAAGAGAGGAGAGAGGAGATAAGAGAGAAATTAGCGAGAGAAAGTAACAGACTCTGAGCGTTTATTAAGCACACTATAGCTCGCCCGCTCTCTCACTCATGCCCTCTTCTGTCTGCTCTCTCTACTCTCTCCCCTCTCTCGCGTCTGTCCCTCGCTCTCTCTCTCTGTCTCTGTCTCTCTCTCTCTCTCTCCCTCATCTCACACTCTTCTCCTTCTCACTCCCTCTCTCTCTGTCTGTCTCGCTCTGTTCTCTCTCTTCCCCTCTCTCGCTCGTCATTTACTCAGCCTCACTCTCGGTCTGTCTCTCTCTCTCTCGCTCTCTCACTCACTCCCCTCTCTCTCTCTCTCTCACACACATACCTCTCTCGCTCTCTACTCACACTCCCTCTCTCTCTGTTGTTCTGTCTCTATCTCTCTCTCTCTCCACACACTCTCTCGCTATCTCACGCACTCCCTCTCTCTCTGTTGTCTCTCTCTCTCTCTCACACACTCTCTCTCACTCTCTCTCTCACTCTGTAGTCTCTCATCTGTCTTCTCTCTCTCTGTAATCTCTCTCCAACCTCCTCTCTGCTCTCTATCTCCCCCCTCTCTCTCTCTTTATGTCTCTCCTCTCTATCACTAGATATGCTCTCTCGCTAGTAAGCTATCGAGCGGTATCTAAATATATAGAGTCATAAGCGAGCACCATCTATCTATATCAAGCTATAGATAGATAAATCAGAAGCGATTTGTCTCGTCGATCGCTGCTAGATGGAGAGGTCTCTCGTAGAACCCGCGCTCTCTCTCTAAAGCGATCGATCTGAACGTCCTCTTTTGTCTCTCTCGCTCGGTCTAGGGTCTGCTAGAGCAAACTATCTAGCAAACTCTATCTCTCTTGTCTCTATCGGTACTCGCGATCTCTCACTCTCTCTCGGGAGCTAGAGAGAGAGAGAGCGAGAGAAAGAGAGGGAGAGAGAGAGGAGAAAGAGAGAGAGAGAGAGAGAGAGAGAGAGAGGAAAAGAGAGGCGCGAGAGGGAGAGAGCGAAGAGAGAGATGAGCGAAGTAGAGAGAGAGAGAGATAGAGAGACGAGAGAGAGAGGCAGACTCAGAATATGCCGTAGCTGAGAGGAACTACATCACTGACGATCTCACTCTGCTCAGCTTCCATAAAGGTGACATCATCCTCCTGCAAGCTATGGACGGCCTACAGGAAGGTGAGCTGAAGTACATGGACGTGTCCTTAATAGAGAAAGATCTCCTTGTGTTCCCCAGTGTGCTGTATGTGTGTGTACTTTAGGCCAGTTGTACGGATGTGTGGTGAAGAAGAAGGTCGTCTACCTGGAGGAGGTGGACAGAGACACGACAGACTTCGGTATGACGTGTTAGTATTAACGTGAACATTAACGTATTAGCCTGTTAGCCTGTGATCTCCTCTAAACATTAAAGCTTTCAAAGACGTAACAGGATCGTTTGTGGCTCTGCTTCGCTAATTTAGTCTGAGAACGAAGCTCGAGATGAACTCAGATCATCGGTACATGTGTAAAGATGAATGAATTTACTGTAGAGTTTTTATTCCAGGCTGGAGGTTTGAGCCTGTGATGAGTCGCAGCGGTGCGTTTCCCAAAGACTGTGTTGTTCCGGCTTCGACCCCGGAATTCCTCAATCTGTCCTGGGACAAGCGAGACGTGACGAGACCCAGGAGCAGTCAGGTGAGGGTTTTATTTACAGTGTATACATTTCTGTGGGCAGGTCACTCGGAGCGTTCAGTCATCAGGTATCAGACGCTTTGGTCCCCTGCCTCAATAGTGACCTCTTCTGGTTATATGTATTAAAGCAGCACATACTATGCCAATTTAAGTGTGTTACTATATTCTGTCGTGTGATGACTATAAATCTGAACGCTCCAAAGAATTTCTGCTTGTTTTATGTGAAAAGTGGCCTAAATATTTCAGAATCAGTGTGAAAGTGTTTATGTAACTGTAAGAAGTTAAAGGAGGGAGATAGAAAAAGAAGCTGCTTGTTATTTCTCATGATTTGTATTTAAGTAAAAGATGTCTCATGTTCAGCTGGGACACAGATGATGAATCTTCTTAACAATCCTAACCTTACTAGCTGTTTTTTGTAAAGATTTGGCTGTACAGTGTCATTGAGTGTTTATCTCAGTGTTTATCTCAGTGTTTATCTCAGTGTCTATCTCAGTGTTTATCTCAGTGTCTATCTCAGTGTCTATCTCAGTGTTTATCTCAGTGTTTATCTCAGTGTCTATCTCAGTGTCTATCTCAGTGTTTATCTCAGTGTCTATCTCAGTGTCTATCTTAGTGTCTATCTCAGTGTTTATCCCAGGGTTTATCTCAGTGTCTATCTCAGTGTTTATCTCAGTGTTTATCCCAGGGTTTATCTCAGTGTTTATCTCAGTGTCTATCTCAGTGTTTATCTCAGTGTCTATCCCAGGGTTTATCTGTGTTTATCTCAGTGTCTATCTCAGTGTTTATCTCAGTGTCTATCCCAGGGTTTATCTGTGTTTATCTCAGTGTCTATCTCAGTGTCTATCTCAGTGTTTTTATCTCAGTGTTTATCTCAGTGTCTATCACAGTGTCTATCTCAGGGTTTATCTCAGTGTCTATCTCAGTGTTTTTATCTCAGTGTTTATCTCAGTGTCTATCTCAGTGTCTATCTCAGTGTCTATCTCAGTGTCTATCCCAGGGTTTATCTCAGTGTCTATCTCAGTGTCTATCTCAGTGTTTATCTCAGTGTTTATCTCAGTGTCTATCTCAATGTCTATCTCAGTGTTTTTATCTCAGTGTTTATCTCAGTGTCTATCTCAGTGTTTATCTCAGTGTCTATCTCAGTGTTTATCTCAGTGTCTATCCCAGGGTTTATCTCAGTGTCTATCTCAGTGTTTATCTCAGTGTCTATCACAGTGTTTATCTCAGTGTTTATCCCAGTGTTTATCTCAGTGTCTATCCCAGGGTTTATCTCAGTGTTTATCCCAGTGTTTATCCCAGTGTTTATCTCAGTGTTTATCTGTGTCTATCTCAGTGTCTATCTCAGTGTTTATCTCAGTGTCTATCACAGTGTTTATCTCAGTGTTTATCCCAGTGTTTATCCCAGTGTTTATCTCAGTGTTTATCACAGTGTTTATCTCAGTGTTTATCACAGTGTTTATCCCAGTGTTTATCCCAGTGTTTATCTCAGTGTTTATCACAGTGTTTATCTCAGTGTCTATCCCAGTGTTTATCTCAGTGTTTATCTCAGTGTTTATAGCCTCATCTATATCCCAGTAGTGTAGCATTTTAAAGGCAGACATGAACAACACAGTGATCAGATTCACTACTAAAGCACTTTTCACACAGACACCATGGACACAACAGAACGTAGTCACTGTCTAGTTTATGTGTTAAATGTGTGTAACTTTTAGGGTCGTTTTTTTGATTCGGTGAAACCTGGAACAGACAGCAGTGTGTCTCCTGATGGTCAGTACACCATGGTGGAATTTGCCAGGAAATACTTCAGGCAGCGGGGCAGCGGTAAAAGGTTCGAGTGATTCCACTAGAGATTTTGTCCTAAAAGTGCTCAAATAATTTGTCTGTGAAAGATGGACATATCTGTTACTGTGACTAGTGAGAAGTCCAAGAAAGATGGAGGTGGGAGAGATCCTGCAGAAATGATCAAATTCAGCAAGGTATTAAACACACACACACACACAGACACACACACAGACAACACAAACACACACAACACACACAACACACACAACACCACACACACACACACACACACACACACACACACACACAACACACACACAACACACACAACACACACACAACACCACACACACACACACACACACACACACAAAACACACACACAACACAACACACACACAACACACACACACAGACACACACACAGACACACACACACCCAACACAGACACACACACACACAAAACACAAACACACAACTTGAACATAAGAATACATGGTATAAGGGGGCGTGGCCAAGTTGTGTTTAAACATTGGGTCACATGACAGTACGTGCGTGTGTGTGTGTGTGTGTGTGTGTGTGTGTGTGTGTGTGTGTGTGTGTGTGTGTGTGTGTGTGTGTGTGTGATAAGGTGAAAGCTATAATTTTTTCTGCTTGATGTTTAACACCAACTCTGCTCCACTCCATCCCATCCTCAGAACCCCATCCCAGAGTCTCTGATCCAGTTCTCTGAGCCCAACATGAACCGAGTCGCCTCAGAAATGTTCCTGGGTGAGACGACACTTACTGCAAGACGACTTCATTTGTTTTGGATTCAGATCTTTAGCTTCTTCTTTATTAAGAATGTGTTTGTGTGTAAAATGTGTGTGTGTGTGTGTGTGTGTGTGTGTGTGTGTGTGTGTGTGTGTGTGTGTGTGTGTGTGTGTGTGTGTAAAGCCATAATGAAGTTCATGGGTGACCATCCACTCCGAGGCCAGTCTGAACATTTTGTCCTCTGCACCTTTTTAAAGGTAAAACTCCTGACACACTATCCATTCTTCTTTGTGTGTTGTTGTGAAGCAGCTCGACGTTAAACACGTTTCCATCCCTGACGTTAATTCCCGCCCATCGGTCGTCTCTCCTCAGTCATACACAGCTCTCTAACTCTGAGTTTCTACTGAGACCGACCGACACCAGCGGGGTTTAACACATTTAGGAAAGTGCTGAAC
>NC_062535.1:1510089-1667589 GCF_022655615.1 Tachysurus fulvidraco
AGATCCTTTGTAACCAGTGGGCAGACATCAGCATCAATTTTTGTCATCAGAACCACATGAGGGATGCCTGGGGTTCACAGACAAGTTAAAGAAAGCTGTCAGGGTGCACAGAGGATACAGAGACACTAGTCAGAGAAGATGTGAGATTAATCCTGACACACAAGGGAGATCAGTGATGAATGGCAGGATGTGGGCGGAGACAAGACATAAATCAATACAAAACACAAGCAGAAACATGAAAAGAAGACATAAAAAATTATGTAGATACATAAAAACATGGAACAGAAGCCTGTTAACAAGTGTGTGTTGTGCTTTGGGCTGCTGTGCAACTCGGCTTGCATCACTTTGTGTAAAGGAAGTTTGTGGAAAAAATGTCTTGACTTAACACATCTCATACAGGGTTTAGCCTCGCCTGGAACAGGGCTTGGGAGTCAGAAACGGTGGCCTTGGCAGGGGTGCTAACGTGTAAATTTCACAAGGAAATACAACATACATGAGTTTAAAAAAAAATAAATCAGGAACTAAAAATCTGAAAAGAGGTAAAATTAATCCTGATCCATGATGATCAGTGATAAGACAAAGCAGGAAAAAATATGAACCAAAACACAATGTGTAAAAGGAAAAAAGCAATAAAAATATGAAACAGAAGCGGAATCGAGTGCCGTAGTGCTGTGTGCTGCTCAGCTCGGCTCACAGCACTTTATTTGTAGTTATTTAAATGTATCTGTGAAAACACAATACAAATACTCATCTAAAAATATACACACTAACTATTAAGTACAAATCAATCCAGAAAAAACAAGGAATATAATAATATAAAAAATGTAAGATCTTACATATATTATAAACAGTGTTGGGCAATAACGTATTACTTTTGAGATCAATAACGCGTTAAAAACATTTAGTCAAATGTAAGCTGTGTCTTCCTGGTTCGAAGGTCCTATCTACTGCGATAAACAGCAACTCCAATATGTCAAAGCACCTCCAGAAACCACATGCCTTGATGAAGCTAGAAGCTAACCCAGTGTCGGTGGACACACTCGAAGTGAATCAAACCTCCAGCCAAACAAAGGCAACTAGATTTTAACCAGACTGTAAGCCAGGGATAGATCAACAAACAGTTTTGTGTTTGAATAGACCATAACGCATAAAAGGGCATTTATGGGAACATTAAAGAACGTTCTTTAAAAAAATATCTAAAAAGTTAATTTTAACAGTATTGTATTACTTTTTTGGTGTAAGCAATCAACAAAGTAATTGAGTTATTTTTTAATGAAGTAACTAGTAACTGTAACAGTGTTACTATTTCTTAGTAACTAGCACAACACTGATTATGACACAATTTTTTAACTTACTCAAACTGAGGGCAGATTCTCGGACAGCTTTCATCTTCTGAATCATCTCATTCTCCATTAAGGAGATGCTGTTTGCATCCACTACGCTCACCAAACAGTGAACTTTGTCATTCAGACTGGGTTCATGTATGTAGCCTGGATCAGTATCAATCAGTGGAGAAACAGGATTAAACTGAAGACAAAGAAAAGAACAATAAAAGGATATAAAGTACTTTAAAATACTGCATCATCTGATCACGTGGCATCTGTAGCTGTAGATAATTTACTGAATATGTTAGAAGTAAGAAACAGATGATCTTGAATTAAGACATGTTCATTGTCTTTCTTACTTTATAGCCTTCTTTGACACGGCCATGCAGCACATTAATGACATCATCAGGATGAATTCCGTCTTTATATTGATTTTCCAGACCCATAACATCATTGAGGACAAACGGCAAGGTGACGGAATCTTTGTCAGTGATTTTGTAAGTTATGTACTGTGGGAAGAAAAGAAAAGAAAAGAAAAGAAAAGAAAAGTGCAATAAGAGACTGACAAAAGCATTCTAGACCAGGATGTAGAATCTTATCTGATTAGAGCCAGTGTTAGTGCAAGTTTTCATTACAAACAAGCAGAAGCCACACATGAGACACTGAAAGCCAAGATCATGGGATTAAACGGGTGGGACAGGGTGAGACAAATACATGTTCAGACACATCTTAAAGAGAAGCACATAGGAACACAGACAATAAACAAAGCTCTGCCCGAACGCCCTCTGGTGTTTATACAGGGAACTGTTCAGCGGTCCATGACAACTACAGCATGATAGTGTGGATGTGATCAGAGTGAAAGGGTGAATTATGTACAGTAGAGCATATATTTAATATAACTAATGGATAAATGAATGAATGAATGAATAAATAACTTCTTGACCTTTCAGACCCCCTTTACAATGCACTTAGAGCTATAATATTTAAAACATGACTTCAGTATTTAAGATTTGAACGACTGATTAATTTTCTTATTCTGTTCATTGTTCCATGAATGTAATGAGAATAAAAAACAACTCTTACTGTTTTTGTGCAGCTCTTTCCAGCAGACGTCTCCTCAGCTGCCCTGAATATAATTCTTTCCTTGTATACGCTCCTCACTGAGTTTATAAAGCAGGACTTCCCAGCTCCAACTGGTCCATGAAGCAGTATTCTGAACTGCTTGATGTCTTTGTGGTTTCCCATAAATTTAAGAAGTTCACTTAACTCAGATTTCAGATTGCTCGGGCTGTTTGGGATAAACACATCGAGAGTTTCGAAATAGAAATAAACTTGGGGAATATCACTAGGAATATATAACTTTCTCAAGGCCTATAATAATTTAATCATTTTTGGGGTACTTCTGATTGATTTAAAGAAAAGACAGTTAAATATTTGAATATTATACTGTACTGTATAGACACTAGGAAAACTGTTTGCCATGACCTGCAGAGTTTTGGTGCTGCCTCATTCTTTTTACTAGTGGATTTAATGTTGCTTCATTAGCTGAATTCTCCTTGACGTTTAAATTACACATAGATCACTGCTACTGAAATAATGACGCGACTTCTAACCAAACTAATTTAGTTTCAGAACAACAAGGATGATGTATATAATCAAATTCTTTATTTAATTTATATATATGTTTGAGAATTATGCAGATTTTTAATATTATTTTATTTTTTTCTAGATACATGGAATATAAAGCCTGAATTCCATAAAACAAAACATTACTAAATTGATCACTCACTTCCAGTCGGTGTTTCTCCAAGGTTGCTTGAAGTCTGTACACAAAAAGATAATAGAGAACTTTAAGTAAAAACAGAAACTTTTTTTTTAATTGATTTCTTTCTTATATTTTTGTTTCAACAAAGTGATCTTACCTTCTGGTTCTGATTCTGGTTTTGAATTCTTTTTACCCATTTTGGGCAGATTTCCTCCTCTGAAACTGATCTTCTTTTAAAAACCAAAAAAAAAATGTGTCTATTTTTATTAATGAAATAAAACATTTCAGTATATGAAAAGTATTTCAGTATCAGATTTCATGAATTCATAATGTGTGATTATTTTTCTCCTTGACAGAGCAGAAAGAAAACGACACTTACCAGCTATGAGCTCAGTAGGGCTCTGTGCTTTTGTTTTCACTTTTCAGCCCAGGTCCTACCTACTCTTTCCGTTACTCAGTCTCACACATACATGCACACAAACACACACACACACACACACACACACACATACACACATACACACACATGTAGTTCCCCCTACACACCACACACAAGTCAAGAAGCGTTTATTGTCATTTCAGCCACACTGAAATCACTGACGCTTCACTGACGCAGTAGTGAAATGAAACAACGTTGCTCCAGGACTCTGGAAAACAACACAGAGCTAAAAAGTAAGTTGTTCTACATTTACAGCATTTATAAGACTCTCTTATCGAGAGTGACTTACAATTTATACAACAAAGCAATTGAGGGTTAAGGGCCTTGCTCAGAGGCCCAGCAGTGGCAGGCTTGGTGGACCTGGGATTTGACTTCCAGTCAGTTGTCCAACACCTTAACCACTAGGCTACCACATCCCTCAAGTCCTCGAGTTAGGGTTCCATAGATGGGTCTGTCCCTGTTACAAGGTTGTGTGTTTTTCAGATGTGTGTCATTACTGCATTTTGAGACCATAAATGCTGATACTTATTCGTTTAGGATTAATGACTTTGCCTAAGGAATACCATCACTGGTTATTTTAACATAGAATCTAATTCTCAAGCTCACAGTTGTTGTAAGAATAGGTGAGAATGGAGTTGTAGGATTTATGAATCCCTCTCGACCCAAATACACTTTAGGAGACATTCCTGTCCAAAAGCAAAGAAAACAAAAAGGAATGAGAAAGGTAAAAAGAAAGAGGCGTAGAGAAGCTAAAAATGAAAGAAAAGAGGAACAAAAGCAACTGATGTTTGCTAATAAAATTCTGAAACTAGAAAACTTGGTTACAGAAATGAAACAATTAAATATGAATTTAATACAATTACAATTGTCATAAATGCTACTGCAAGACTGCAGAGGATCAGACAGTGTACCTAAACAGCTGGAAGAAAATTTCAACTGACTAAGATTTATGCGATTTTATTTATCAGAAGTTCAATAGAGCTCTGATTACTTTTATTTACATTTATATGTATCCTTTTTCTATAATTGAAATATATATTTAAATGTCAAATGTGGTTAGAAGAAAATAGAACATGCTGTTCCATATAACCACAGGATGTTGTTAGCCTGGCAGATGTACAGTATATCTCTGATGTGCAAGATATAACACGTTGCACTGCAGAAGCACACTGCAGAGGCACATCTTAATGTAACCAAATTTTTTGCTAATAGACACTGGGACCTATCTCTCACCTGTAAGAGCCTGTGCACGGTCCTGGACAGTGCCAGGCAAATACAAGGAAAGTCCAGGGCAGATGCGCCGCAAGTGCCAAGCCCTAAAAAAAGAGTATACAAAGCTTGCTGTATTGGATAATGGGTGTGCATTCTACTAAATCCAAGCTTATGCTTAGTTACTGTACTACATTTGTATTACTTAAGGATTGTGCATCAGAGAACAAATGCAGGCTAACACTTGGACAGTGTTTCTTGGTTTGTTACTCTCTTTACATTTTAATTACTTTTACTTATGCGAGAATTATTGGCTTATTTGAAGGAGATTTTATTTGTAATTTTATTGTATTTACTTTACAAATATTGCATACACTTATTTGTATTACATTGCTTTAAATAAAAACAAGGCTTCCCATTGTGAGGAACCTTAAAAGACAAGAAGGTCTAAGTCTGACTCCTTCATCTAAAAAAGTAAACAATAGATGAGGTAAAAGAACTTGAAGATGATCCTTTGTTTTTCCTCGTGCAAAACAGGACACATTCCTTAGTGGGACTGTCGAGGATTTGTCCAGGCAGGCCAGGAACATTTGTCACTAGGGGACACGTATTCCAGCACAATTACTTCACAGTTTATCCTGAAATTTGATAAGACTGAAAGCTGTATGAGAATGAAAAACATGAGAATTTGCCTTCAGTATAAATTTAGTCTTCAGTTTCTGTCCCTAACAGAAGACCGGACCGACAAAATTTTATGTCTTTCCAGGACTCGGACACATCCAAGGACTTGTTAACACACTGAGACAGGAGTTGCTACAAACGGCGCACACACAGGTCACAGCAACGAATAGTGCTACCATAGTCACATTTCCCCTGGCCAATCCATCACCCTACTCTGGCGTTGATGAATAGTGTAAGGGATTTCTCCTCCCATGCTCGCTAATATTTGAAATGCAACCATCTCATTTCCCCACTGATCGCAGCAAGATTTCGTTCATTATATCACTACTCACTGGAAAGGCTCTCTGTTGGACCGAATCGATTTGGCATCAAGATGAATCCTTATTGTACTCCATTAAGGAATTCATCGCCTATTTCCAAGAGGTATTTGGTATTCCTGCTGGAGATACATCTGTATGTGATAAACCGTATCATATTAAGCAGGGGAAATCTTCGGCGGCCGACTACTCACTGCAGTTCTGCCACTAGCAGTTGGGATGAACGAGCACTTATAACAACATATCGTAATGGCTTTAAACCTGAACTATGTTTGTAGTTATCAGCCTCCGGCGATACCATGTGGTTGGAGTATTTCATTCATTGATCCATTCGAACGGAAAATCATATGTTACCCTGTACTTCAAATGCTTCCACACTCTTTCGCCCATCAGCACATTTACACGCCGCTTTCCACAAAAGTTAAACTATTTTGTACAAACTTAGCTGTTACAGTGTCTGCCTTACTCGATTCTGGGTCAGTGCCCAGCTTAACATCACGAAAGAGCGCATACCCCAGAGACTAAAACTTCAATCTGTAACAGGCAAGCCCCTCAACCGGTCCTCAGTCCATCATCGCACCAGTGAAATTACGCTGACAGTGGGATTCCTTCACCAGAATACACAACATTCAAGGATGTCTTTTGTCCCAAGAGAGCTGTGAAGTTACCAAGCATCTATGTGCTACTGTGCGATTGACCTCCTTCCAGGTGAACCGGTGCCTAATCTATTCACTACCCATCCAGGAACAAGAGGCTATGGAAAAATACATCCAAGAAGCACTGGACCAAGGGTATATACAACCATCAACTTCCCCTGCTGAATCTCCCTTTTTTTCGTCTCGAAGAAGGATGATGGTTTGCGGCCCAGCATCGATTACAGAGGGCTGAACCAAATCACCAAGAAATTTCGCTACACTCTTCCCTTCGTCCTATCAGCACTTGAACAGCTCCGAGGTGCACAGATCTTAAAGAAGCTTGATTCACACAGTGCTTACAACCTGAAACGATTCTGAAAAGGTGATGAATGGAAAACAAGTTGTGTTACCCCCTACGGGCCACTGGGAATATTTGATGATGCCATATGGATCGGTCAACGCGCCATCGGTCTTCCAGGATTTCATGCATGCCATCTTCCATGATCTGCTGAATCGGTAAGTGTTGATTTACATTGATGATATTCTGATTTATTCCAGTAACCCTGCTGAACACATACACCATGTGAAACAAGTTCTGAAACAGCTGTGTCAATACAACTTGTTCCTGACAGCTAAAAAGTGTGAGTTTCCCAAAACCAAGATCCGGTTTCTGGGATATAATGTCTCTGAAAGGGGTGTCAGCATGGACGAGGGGAAAGTTGACGCTATTAAGAACTGGCCAACACCATCTACAGTATAGGACCTTCAGAAACTTCTGGGATTTTCCAACTTCTATCGTCGTTTGATCCCAAACTTCAGTGGATCGTATCTCCTCTAACGTCTGCATTGCAAGGTAAACCCAAATGGCTAAAATGGACTGCAGAAGCTGATCAGATGTTTATCCATCTAAAACGACCCTTTTGGAAAGCACCTGTTCTAGTTCATCCAGATCCTGAAAAACCTGTCACTGTGGAGGTAGATGCTTCGTCGAGCCGTCCTTTCCCAGCAGCAGGGGGAACCCACCCAGTCTTCATCCACCTTCTCATACAAGTTTAACCCAGCTGAAAAGAACTACAACATTGGTAACTGTGAACTCCTTGCCATTAAATTGGCTTTGGAAGAGTGGAGACATTGGCTCGAGGGTGCTCAGCATCCCTTCACCATGCTGAAGGATCATAAAAATTGCCAGTACCTCCATGAAGCGAAACGGATGAACACCAGACAATACTATTACATCAATGTATACCCTTGATTACTAAGGCACATACATCTCCAGGCACTGGTCACCCTGGCATACAGTGAACCCTCTCGCTGCTTAAACATCTCTTCTGGTGGCCCAACATGGCTCAGGACATCAGAAGGTTTGTGAGTGGGTGCAAGGTTTGTGCTATGGCAAAAACACCACAAAAACTTCATCTTTTACATATCCCTCATATCCGTGGAAAAATATCTGCATCCAAAGTCATTTAGGTCCTCTAATGTGTTCACAACAGTAGTACTTTTAAAGTAATCAATTAGAAGCTGCATTTCACTCTATCAGATGTTCAATTCTATTTAAGTTCAGTCCTTTTGTTAAATCTATTTTCTTGCAGTTGCAAAAGAAAATCAATAGTAGATCTAATATGTTAATGATATTAATATGCACCAGGTTTAAACAGTCAGATTGACTTAATTGATGTGATTCCTTTGTCTGTGTAAAAGACCTTACTACTCTGAGAACCAGGGCCTTTTTCAATAGACATCAGGACAAGAAGAAATGAACAGCTGAAGGAGATGGAGACATCAGGTACCAAACAGGAGTTGCAGGTCTTCACTGTAATTATTATTCATAACATTTCTACTATTTTGTTTATTTACACTAATGACACATTTATGGCACAATTGTTTAGTTTGGTGATGCTATAATAATGAATAAGAAAAAAACCCACAGCTTTAAACCCCATTACAAAAAAGTTTATACATGCAATAATTATAGTTCTCAGAAATTAAACAAAATATTATGGTGAAAAAAGTAGATGAAATAAAGTACAATACAATAAAAAATAGTTAATTAAAGTCAAATATGACATCACTGATAAAGTCATTATTATTATTGTTGTTTTTTAAATGTCCACAAAATGTGGTTATCAAGCAGGATGTAATAGACGATATAATTTCTCAAAAACTGAAAGTATGAATAACATTAAAAATAACGGTGAGCTGTAGCATAAGCAGATGAGAGGCTTAAATTTAATAATAGCTAATTAAATATGCTCTTAATTAGTCTACACCAGTAATCACAGGCACAAATTACAATTTTATGACTGAGATTTGATGATAATAAAGACCTACATCCCAATTCTTTTTTCCAAGTGAATATAGCAAATACTCAGATGTTTACGTGTTCAATATAATCCTTAACAACTCCTGCAATTGCCTTTAATGCCAACAGAATAAGCAAATCTTTTTTGTCATCTATTTCAGTCTCCTTATAATAGTTGCTCACTGGGAAGATGCATTTCAGTGGTGGACCAATTGTGTGGCTGCATTCCTGCATCTAGACATATAGAAAATACAAACAAGATCAAATTTCTATTGATTACAAGAAAAATTAAACACAAGTAGGATAATATGTGTAAGAAGAAAAAACCTTTTCTTCGATTTTCCTGCTTTTGTAAACCTCAGCTAGATCCTTTGTAACCAGTGGGCAGACATCAGCATCGATTTTTGTCATCAGAACCACATGAGGGATGCCTGGGGTTCACAGATAAAGAAAGCTGTTCCAGGCCTTGGGAGTCCGCCATGTCGGCCTCAGCAGGGGGCGGTAAGGTGTAAATTTCACAAGGAAATACAACATGCGTGCGTTTTAATAAAATACATTTTTAACTCACCCAATCCGAGGGCAGATTTTCTGACAGCTTTCATCTTCTGAATAATCTCATTCTCCATTAAGGAGATGCTGTTTGCAGGCACTACGCTCACCAAACAGTGAACTTTGTCATTCAGACTGGGTTCATGTATGTAGTCTGGATCATCATCAGTCAGTGGAGAAACAGGATTAAACTGAGGACAAAGAAAAGAACAGTAAAAGGATATAAAGGACTTTAAAATACTGCATCATCTGATCACGTGGCATCAGTAGATGTAGAAAATTTACTGAATGAGTTATGAGTAAAAAACAGATGATCTTGAATTAAGACATGTTCATTGTCTTTCTTACTGTATAGCCTTCTTTGACACGGCCATGCAGCACATTAATGACATCATCAGGATGAATTCCATCTTCCTCATGATCTTCCAGACTCATAATATCAGTGATGACAAACGGTAAGGTGACAGAATCTTTGTCAGTGATTTTGTAAGTTTTGTACTGTGGGAAGAAAAGAAAAGTGCAATAAAAGACTGGCAAAAGCAATCCAGACCAGAGGTCTCATTTATAAAGTGTGCGTAAACAGGGCTGGAAACGTACGTACAGCAGTTCCCACGCAATGGTTGTGATCTATACAAAACAAACTTGACGGGAGAATGTGCGCACCTATAAGCAAACATTGAGCCGTGCGTACGCACATTCTGGAGACAAAGGGAATTGAACTGAAGTTAGATTGTAGAAAATAAATGTGAGAAGAAGGATGATGAGAATTAATTTTCACTCCATTTCATACGTTATATCCACATTATCATGAAGATTAAATCCAACAGTGTTATTTGTGCCGATTGTTTTAGGCTATATACATCTAGTAAAATCCAAACCTAATTCAAAATAATAATAATAATAATAATACTCAGCGCTGCCTTACAGTCACATTGTCCACAACGGGAGCACAGGAGGAGTTGGCGCGACTACATGTCATACAGAATAGCATGAAATACCCGTTTATTAGAGAACTGCAGAACACAGTGTAAAAACTAAATATTTTCCTTAATGTACTTGTATCATAAAATGTCAAAGTCTGTAAATAGTCATGAAGCACAATCGCTACTCATCATCGGTCCTAACTATTACGGTGTTCATTACAAAACCGTCATGAAGAAGCATGTGTTCACTATAACATTTCTGTCTTAAATTTTCGCCCACAAATTAATTCTGTGATTTTGTCAAGGTTTTAACGATCAGTCTAATTGCTAGAAACATAGAAATCCTCCGGTGACCAGGGTATGTAATGCTTCATGATGGCACTGCTGGCACTGTTGGAGGATTACGCCAATGGCAGAATAAGTAGAGAACGAGTTTTCAGGGACCATGATGATTTCCTGGCCCATTATGATGACTGGCTAATAAGCCGATTTAGATTCCCTAGAGCTGTGATCTTGGATCTATGTGTTGAATTGGGTCCACAATAAACAAAGCCCTGCCCAAACGCCCTCTGGTGTTCATACAGGGAACTGTTCAGTGGTCCATGACAACAACAGCATGACAGTGTGGTTAAGAATGTGATCAGAGTGAAAGGGTGAATTATGTACAGTAGAGCATTTGTTATGAAATATAAATATTGAATGAATAAGTAAATAAATACAAACATACATAAATAACTTCTTGACCTTTCAGACTCCCTTTACAATGCACTTAGAGCTATAATATTTTAAACATGACTCCAGTATTTAAGATTTGAACGACTGATTAATTTTCTTATTCTGTTCATTGTTCCATGAATGAAATGAGAATAAAAAACAACTCTTACTTTATTTGTGCAGCTCATTCCAGCAGACGTCTCCTCAGCTGCCCCGAATACAATTCTTTCCTTGTATACACTCCTCACTGAGTTAATAAAGCAGGACTTCCCAGCTCCAACTGGTCCATGAAGCAGTATTCTGAACTGCTTGATGTCTTGGTGGTTTTCCATAAATTTAAGAAGGAGTTCACTTAACTCAGATTTCAGATTGCTCGGGCTATTTGGGATAAACACATCGAGAGTTAAGAAATAGAAATAAACCTGGGGAATATCACTAGGAAATATAACTTTCTCAAGGCCTATAATAATTTAATCATTTGTAGGGTACATCTGATTGATTTAAAGAAAAGACAGTTAAATATTTGAACAGTATACTGTATAGACACTAGGAAAACTGTTTGCCATGATCTGCAGAGTTTTGGTGCTGCCTCATTCTTTTTACTAGTGGATTTAATGTTGCTTCATTAGCTGAATCCTTCACGTTTAAATTACACACAGATCACTGCTACTGAAATAATGACGTGACTTCTAACCAAACTAATTTAGTTTCACAACAACAAGGATGATGTATATAATCATTCATTCATTTCCTACCGCTTATCCGAAATTCTCAGGTCACGGGGAGCCTGTGCCTATCTCAGGCGTCATCGGGCATCGAGGCAGGATACACCCTGGACGGAGTGCCAACCCATCACAGGGCACACACACACACTCTCATTCACTCACAGAGTCACACACTACGGACAATTTTCCAGAGATGCCAATCAACCTACCATGCATGTCTTTGGACCGGGGGAGGAAACCGGAGTACCCGGAGGAAACCCCCGAGGCACGGGGAGAACATGCAAACTCCACACACACAAGATGGAGGCAGGGATCGAACCCCCAACCCTGGAGGTGTGGGGCAAACGTGCTAACCACTAAGCCACCGTGCCCCCCACTCTTTATTTAATTTTTATATATTCTTGAGAATTATGCGATTTGAAATTGAGATTTGAAAAATTATTTAATTTTTTCTAGATACATGGAATATAAAGCCTAACTACTAAATAAATATTACTAAAATTGATCACTCACTTCCAGTCGATGTTTCTCCAAGGTTGCTCGAAGTCTGTACACAAAATGATAATAGAGAACTTTGAGTAAAAACAGAAACTTTTTTTATTATTGATTTCTTTCCACTATTTTTGTTTCAACAAAGTGATCTAACCTTCTGGTTCTGGTTCTGGTTTTGATTTCTTTCCACCCATTTTGGGCAGATTTCCTCCTTCGAGGCTGATCTTTTAAAAACCAAAAAAATGTGTCTATTTTTCTTAATGAAATAATACATTTCAGTATATGAAAAGTATTTCAGTATCAGATTGCATGAATTCATGATGTGTAGTTATTTTTCTCCTTGATAGAGCAAAAAGAAAACGGCACTTACCAGGTATGAGCTCAGTAGGGCTCTGTGCTTTTGTTTTCACTTTTCAGCCCAGGTCCTACCTACTCTTTCCGTTACTCGGTCTCACACATACATGCACACACACACACACACACACACACGCATGTAGTTCCTCCTACACACCACACAAACAAGTCAAGAAGCGTTTATTGTCACTTTAACCACATATCACTGACGCAGTAGTGAAAAGAAACATCGTTCTTCCAGGACTCTGGAGCTACAGAAAACAACACAGAGCTACATGTAAGAAGTAAGTTGTTCTACATTTACAGCATTTAGCAGACTCTCTTATCCACTTACAACTTATACAACTGAGCAATTGAGGGTTAAGGGCATTGCTCAGGGGCCCAGCAGTGGCAGATTGGTGGACCTGGGATTTAATCTTCCAGTCAGTTGTCCAACACCTTAACCACTAGGCTACCACATCCCTCAGGTCCTCGAGTTAGGGTTCCATAGATGGGTCTGTTCCCTGTTGCAAGTTTGTGTGTTTTTCAGATATGTGTCATTACTGCATTTTGAGACCATAAATGCTGATACTTATTCGTTTAGGATTAATGACTTTGCCTAAGGAATACCATCACTGGTTATTTTAACATAGAATCTAATTCTCAAGCTAACAGTTGTTGTAAGAATAGGTGAGAATGGAGTTGTAGGATTTATGAATCCCTCTCGACCCAAATACACTTTAGGAGACATTCCTGTCCAAAAGCAAAGTAAACAAAAAGGAATGAGAAAGGTAAAAAGAAAGAGGTGTAGAGAAACTAAACGGGAAAGGAAAGAGGAACAAAAGCAACTAATGTTTGCTAATAAACTTCTGAAAGTAGAAAACTTGGTTACAGAAATGAAAATTAAATATGAATTAAATACAATTACAATTGCCATAAATGCTACTGCAAGACTGCAGAGGATCAGACACTGTACCTAAACAGCTGGAAGAAGATTTCAAGAAGATTAAGAAGATAGTATGCGATTAGTTGTATTAATCAGAAGTTCAATAGAGCTCTGATCGCTTTTATTTACATTTATAAGTATCCCTTTTCTATAATTGAAATATATATTTAAATGTTGAATGTGGCTAGAAGAAAATACAAACATGCTGTTCCATATAACCACAGGATGTTGTAAGCCTGGCTTATGTATATCTCTTATGTGCAAGATATAACACGTTGCACTGCAGAAGCACACTGCAGAGGCACGGCTTAAAAAAACCACAAAATGACATGTACCCAAATGCTTTACTAATAGACAGTGGGGGCCTATCTCTCTCCTGTAAGAGCCTGTTCACTGTCCTGGGGTCTCATTTATAAAACTGTGCGTAGAATCCCTACTAAAATTTTACGTACACCCAAAAGCCAAAAATGCCGTACGGCAAAAAATATTCCGATTTATAAAACTGTGCATAAGCACACCTGTAAGCAATGTTCCCACAGATGTGCGTACGTGAACCAGCCTCATATCCCGCCCTGTACACGCCCATTTTTACACACCCATTACACGCTCCCCAACTGCATGGGCACGAGAGTGGACCTCGTTATAATGAGTTTCCTCTGCACTCTGCGGGTTTAAAAATGGTGTAATGAGCCAGCGTATCAGAGGGTAGCCACTGGGGTAGCCACTGTCGCCTGCAGGTTATAATCATATTAAAAGCAACATTGTTATAATTATATTAAAAACAAAATTGTTACAGTTTCTACTTTTTAATATTGTTAAACATAAGCAAATTCATTTTCAGATGGTGCCCTTATAGCAACAGGACTGCAGTCAATTGTGCCGATTACATTTGGGAAACCAGACATTGCTGCAATTTTCATTTTAATTTCGTCCTGTTCTCGCACAGTGTAGGGGAACCTGATGTATCGACTACCCATATTAAGTATACCATTCAAAACGACAGATATTATGGCACTCAGGGACGGCTGTGATATACCAGACCTATAGGGTGAGATGATGGATTCCAATAGAATTATAGTTTTTTAATATATTAAATTATATAATAAATTATATTAATATATTATAGTATATTAAAATATTATAGTGAAAATAGTAGATAAAAAATTGGAAATACAATAAAAAAAATTAATCAAAGTCAAATATGACATCACTGATAAAGTCATTATTGTTGTTTTTTTAAATGTCCACAAAAAGTGGTTATCAAGCAGGATGTGATAGACATAATTTTTCTCAAAAACTGAACGTATGAATAACATTATAAATAACAGTGAGCTGTGGCATAAGCAGATGTGAGGCTTAAATTTAATAATAGCCAAATAAATAATTAGTCTAGCAGATACTCAGATGTTTATGTCTTCAATGTAATCCTTAACAACTCCTACAATTCCCTTTAATGCAGACAGAATAAGCACATCTTTGTCATCCATTTCAGTCTCCTTATAATAGTTGCTCACTGGGAAGATGCATTTCAGTGGTGGACCAATTGTGTGGCTGCATTCCTGCATCTAGACATATAGAAAATACGAAATGCTAACAAAAATTTCCATTTGCACAATAACAGTAGAAAACAGGATCAAATTTGTATTGATTACAAGAAAAAAAAAGTAGGATAATATGTGTAAGAAGAAAAAACCTTTTCTATAATTTTCGTGCTTTTGTAAACCTCAGCTAGATCCTTTGTAACCAGTGGGCAGACATCAGCATCGATTTTTGTCATCAGAACCACATGAGGGATGCCTGGGGTTCACAGATAGGTTAAAGAAAGCTGTCAGGGTGCACAACTCGGCTTGTATTGCTTTGTAATATGTGTAAGAAGAAAAAACCTTTTCATTGATTTTACTGCTTTTGTAAACCTCAGCTAGATCCTTTGTAACAAGTGGGCAGACAGTGGGCAGATGCAAGATGGCGTCGACTGCCGTCGCAACTGCTCCGGGTTACACTTCGTCTTTTTTTTTGTTTATTTTATATATTTATTTATTTAGATACTGGTTTATTTATACACAATGGTCATCATTATATATGACACAGCCACTCATATCTACCCAGCACCACAAATGACACACCAATTCCAGGCTCTTTGGTGAGCCCATCCGATAGTCTCTTTGGTCTCTTATTACATTTCTTACACAAATATACATAAACAAAAATTATAGAACAAAATAAAATGAATTCAACATGTACACTTTTCCTTTACATTAACATTACACTTAACAGGAAACACATTTATCATCAGACAATATTTAGCCAATTTCACTCAATTATGTGATCGTATAGTGGTTTGTGGTTTACATACCTGCAGTTTAATAAACAAAAGACACGGGATCACACACACACACACACACACACACACACACACACACACAGTCTGTCTGAAGGATGTGAGACAAACAGATTAATCCCCGTCCTCCATTAACACAGTGACTGCAAACTCAAAATCTGGGTCTCAGTTTGCTAATTATACACAATATACAACTTAAACTAAAATTACACATACTCAATGAAAGTCAAATAAACAACATCAAATCTCTACAGACTCAATCACCAAAATTTTGCATTTAAAACTCATATTAAAAGGAAAAACTCGCACTCTAAATTTCCATGCGGGCGGCGACATTAAACAAACAGATTAAGGCCGTTCGTTTCTAAAACGTGATAAATGCATCTAACTTCTTATAGAAAATCGAATATATGCACTCAATCCATCTTTTTAACACTTCTAACATTGAGACTGACTAATATTTTTAACACTTTATACATTTTTATTAATCGTTGTACAGATTTGCAAAGAAACCAACCTGACTCTCTTCAGTCACATGTAGAACTGAGAGAGTCGGACGCAACAGCGCCTCTAAGTGACGTCACTCCAATATAAACTCTTTTTTTTTTTTACAAAGTACATGTTTTCTTGTGCGATATAAAAAATAAAGAATGAAAATGAGATGGCTTGATAAGAAAAACATATGAAATTACGAAAATAATTAAATACCTTCAAATGAAATCTCTTTCAAAATAATAGACACTAAAGTTTGCTGGAACACAAAACTCAGAACATTACATATTGGTGTACAATCCACTCACACTTCGCCGTCTTTAGACCTGGACCCATGCTGGCCGAGCGAGATCCTGAGGGAGAAATGGCTGAACCCAGCAGTACCGGACAACGCCAACAGCCGACCGAGTTTTTCTCGGTTTAGCGCATGGCCAGAGGTGGAGTGTGTCTAATGGTGAACAACCACTGGTGTGACAGCACGAGCATTGTTCCTCTTTCACGCTCATGCACACCAAATCTGGAACTACTGACCATCAAATGTCGGCCCTTCTGTCTACCTCGGGAATTCAGCTCGGTCATAGTCAGTGCCGTTTATATTCCTGCGCTCATTGTGGTGGGATTCTTTAACAGTGCCAACCTCAACCTGTACTACCAAACTTTCAGCAGCACATCACCTGGCCCACTAGGGGTGAAAGGACACTGGACCACTGCTACATACCATTTAAGAATAGCTATAAGGCACAATCATTTCCACCGTTTGGGAAATCGGACCATGCCGCCATCTTCCTTATGCCTGTTTACAAACAAAGGCGCAGACTGGGACATGTTCAGGCGCAGCTCTGATGACGTCAACATGTTTACAGAAGCAGTTGTTGGATTCATCGAGAAACTACTAGATGATACGTTACAGAAAACCACCATCAGAACATTTCCCAATCAGAAGCCGTGGGTGGATAAAACCATCTGCGATGCTCTGAGATCCCGCTCTGCTGCCTACAACACGGGGCTCACCACCGGGGACATGGACGAGTACAAGGCTGTGTCTTACAGTGTGCGCAGAGCGGTGAAAGAAAGCAAAGCGGTGCTACGGGAGGTAACTAGAGTCACAGTTCCTACATGGTGGCTCTAGGAGCCAGTTGCAGGGACTAAGGAACATTACGGACTATAGAACAACAGCTTTAAAAATTGGGAATGCGGACGCTTCCCTGGCAGACGAGCTAAACACCTTTTACGCTTGCTTCGAGGCTGCAGCAAACCATGCTTGCAGGGCTAGCGGCACAAACAGCATGAACGCTAAGAGAGCTGGAGAGGTAAACACGTTCACCATCTTGGAGCATGACAAGAGGAGGGCATTCAGGAGAGTGAATACTGCAGGACCAGTCGGCATCACAGGCCAGGTTCTGAAAGCCTGCGGTGACCAGCTAGCACCAGTGTTAACTGAGATAATCAACTCTCACTGGAACAGTCTGTCGTCCCCTCATGCTTCAAACAGTCCACCATTGTTCCTGTCCCGAAGAAACCCCAGCCCGCCTGCATCAACAATTACCGCTCTGTAGCCCTGACCTCAGTAGTGATGAAGTGCTTCAAAGTATTGGTCAGAGACTTCATCACTGCATCACTACAAGACACACTGTATCCACTACAGATCACGTACCATCAGAACCGCGCTACTGAGGACGCCATTGCTCATCTTCTCCACACCACAATGAGCTACCTGGACCACAGAAATGGGAACTATGCAAAAATGCTTTTTGTGGACTACAGTTCAGCATTCAACACCATAATTCCCTCCACACTCATCTCTAAGTTGGAGGTCCTAAGACTCAGCCTGCCGCTGTGTCAATGGATCTCCAACTTCCTGACAGACAGACCACAAGTTGTATGGGTGGGCAAACACACCTCTTCCACCCTCACCCTCAGCACTGGAGATCCCCTGTGTTCTGAGCCCCCCTGCTGTACTCTCTGTACACATACATACACATGGACACTTTAGGGACAATCATAAAAACCCATTTATGTGTATACAGTACACTATTTTTCACATATATTTTTCATATTTTATATAGTTTTTTAAATAGTTTACACTTTATTTATCTATTTCATTTTGGTTTATTCTTTATCCCAAATTGCATTTCTTTTTCCTTTTATGCTTGAATACTGGACAGTTGTAAAAAGCATTTCACTGCATGTCATACTTTGTAAGTATTTGTATGTGACAAATAAAATTTGATTTGATTTCTTTGATCAGCATCAATTTTTGTCATCAGTACCACATGAGGGATGCCTGGGGTTCACAGATGAGTTAAAGACAGCTGTCAGGGTGCACAGAGGATACAGAGACACTAGTCAGAGAAGAGGTGAGATTAATCCTGACAAAAAAATTCTGTCACCAAATTCAGCTCACACTTCACTGATGACTTGGGAAATTCGAATCTGTGAATCAACTTTACTTAAGTTACTTAACGTTGGTTTTGCTTTGTTTCACAGAACTAATATATGCCATCATTTGCATGATTGTGCTTGTGTGTCATTACATACAATAAAAAATGTGTTAATCAAAGTCAAATATGACATCACTGTGATGTACTTATCCTGACGTACTTGTCCCTTAGTGACACATTTTCGTATTGCATAGGAAACCCTTCCGCTCTCCCACTAAAGGATGTGTCCTAGCACTGGTTAGTGTTGAAAACACTAGATCAACTATCAAAGTTGGTCTTACATTGAACGCAGGTGTCCTTCGAAGTCCCCTAGGTCTTCTAACAAAGGATCCTCTTTAAGTTATCCTACTTAATCTATTTTTTGAATCTTTAAATGATGAGAGTCAGACTTAGACCTTTTTGTCTTTTCAGGATCCTCACAATGGGAAGCCTTGTTTTTATTAAAAGTAGTGTAATACAGATAGATGTGTGTAATATATGTAAAATAAGAAGAAAATTACAAATAAAACTCTTTCAAATAATCAAACAGTATTAGAATAAGTAAAAGTTAAGATGCAAAGATTATAACAAACCAAGAAATACTCTCCAAGTGTAAGCTTGCGTTCGTTTTATGATGCACTGAGAGTATACAGTAACATGCACAGAGGCTGTCTACAATAGAATGCACACACAATGGCTTTTATACATTCTGTGTCATTACTGTTACCAGTTGGATTTGGCTGCTGGGTTTGGTCGGCTTTGTGCCTTCTCGACGGCCACCATCTTGTCTCATAACCATTTCTCATTAATTAATAAGTCATTATTATTATTATTGTTTTTTTGTCCACAAAAAGTGGTTATCAAGCAGGATGTAATAGAGGATATAATTTTTCTCAAACATTGAACGTATGAATAACATTAAAAATAACAGTGAGCTGTAGCATAAGCAGATGTGAGGCTTAAATTTAATAATAGCCAATTAAATATGCTCTTAATTAGTCTACACCAGTAATCACAGGCACAAATTACAATTTTATGACTTTGTGTTTGTAGTTATAGTTGAAGTAGTTAATCATGATTAATATATGAGCTCCATAAAGATTTGATGATAATAAAGACCTACATCCCAATTCTTTTTTCCAAATGAACTTTTTAGCAGATACTCAGAGGCTTCCCTCTTCAAAGTAATCCTTAACAAATCCGACAATTTCCTTTAATGCAGACAGAATAAGCACATCTTTTTTGTCATCCATTTTAGGCTCCTTATAATAGTTGCTCACTGGGAAGATGCATTTCAGTGGTGGACCAATTGTGTGGCTGCATTCCTGCATCTAGACATATAGAAAATACAAACAGGATCAAATTTCTATCGATTACAAGAAAAATTAAACACATGTAGGATAATATGTGTAAGAAGAAAAAACCTTTTCTTCGATTTTCCTGCTTTTGTAAACCTCAGCTAGATCCTTTGTAACCAGTGGGCAGACATCAGCATCGATTTTTGTCATCAGAACCACATGAGGGATGCCTGGGGTTCACAGATAAGTTAAAGAAAGCTGTCAGGTTGCACAGAGGATACAGAGACCCTAGTCAGAGAAGAAGTGAAATTAATCCTGACACACAAGGGAGATCAGTGATGAGTGGCAGGACATGGGTGGAGACAAGACATAAATAAAAACACATGTAGAAACATGAAAACATGGAACAGAAGTGGGTTAACAAGTGTGCGTTGTGCTGTGGGCTGCTGCACAACTCGGCTTGTATCACTTTTTGTAAAGGACAAGTTCGTGAAAAAAAATATCTTCACTGAACACATCTAATACGGGGTTTATCCTCTTCCTGGAACAGGGCTTGGGAGTCCGCCACGTCAGCCTCGGCAGAGGGCGCTAAAGTGTAAATTTCACAAGGAAATACAATGTACATGAATTTTAATAAAATAAATCAGAGATTAATTCTGGGAAGAGGTAAAATTAATCCTGAACCATGATGATCAGTGATAAGAAAAATGTTAGCGGACAAAAAATATGAACCAAAACACAATTTGATAACATAAAAAAGCAATAAAATATGGAACAGAAGCAGAATCGAGCGACGTAATGATGTGTGCTGCTCAGCTCCGCTCATTATTTTTAGTTATTTAAATGTATCTGTAAAAAGTGCTAACATTCAACAACACATTCATTCCAGGAAACTTCAGACAGACAAATTAGCTGAAATCCCGAAATACCTCATAAAGGTGGTGGCATCAAAAGACAGCAGGTGAGCAATACTGAGTGGGAAATTAAATATATTCTTAATAAGTCACCTCATTTATTAACACACATTTATGAATGCATTAATGGAGGTTTAAAAATGTTCTTCTTTTTTTGGTTGGCCCCTAGTTTTCTGAAAAGTTAAAAAAAAAAAAAACTGCAGCAAATACAGTCCTTTTTATATAAACTTGAAACCCTTTACATTTTATGAAAAAATAAATAAATGAATAAACCTACAAATACTCATCTACAATAAAACACTAACTATTAAATACAAATCAATCCATAAAAAACAAGGAATATAAAAATATAATGTATGTTAGGGCCTTTTTACACCCAGTCTCTTCATGTGTTGTCTCTTGTCCGATAGCTATCTGATTTGTTAAAACTATCCCATTTACATCAGACCACATAAACGCGTCTCGGCGAATCGGATATCTATCCGATCTTTCTACTCATGCAAAATGCATATATTTTACCTCATTTCTGGGTTAATTGAAATGAAACACACTTTGGTGTATGCAGTTGCTACAAAAAACAGCATTTACTGTTTGCTGCATTTTAAGACCCAATGAGACGCCTGGGTGAAAGATCGGAGCAGCGCTGGTGGGAAAACATATTTGTTTCTGGCGCGATGCACGACTTGAGAGTCACCTGCAAGTGACGTAATTCCGTTTGGGAGGAGTATAGCGCTGACGTATGTGGCTTGAACAACTACATGCATTTACACCTGTCCAGTTTAATCTGAAACGCGTCCCAGACCACCTCCTGAAGAGGTTTGTACCATCGGATTTATATCCGTCTCAAAACCGTTTCGGAGAGCATTTAGACCTGGTCTTTTTACCATCAGATAGCTATCGGATCACAGAAAACGCAGGAAGTGACCAGGAGTAAAAAGGCCCTCTGATTATTACATATATTATAACATGATTTAGTAACCCACCCAATCTGATGGCAGATTTTCTGACAGCTTTCATCTTCCGAATCACCTCATTCTTCATCGAGGAGATGCTGTTTGCATCCACTACGCTCACCAAACAGTGAACTTTGTCATTCAGACTGGGTTCATGTATGTAGTCTGGATCAGCATCAGTCAGTGGAAAAACAGGATTAAACTGAGGACAAAGAAAAGAACAATAAAAGGATATAAAGTACTTTAAATTACTGCATCATCTGATCATGTGGCATCTGTAGCTGTAGATAATTTACTGAATGAGTTATGAGTAAAAAAACAGATGATCTTGAATTAAGACATGTTCATTGTCTTTCTTACTGTATAGTCTTCTTTGACACGGCCATGCAGCACATTAATGATATCATCAGGATGAATTCCATCTTCCTCATGATCTTCCAGACCCATAACATCACTGAAGACAAACGGCAAGGTGACGGAATCTTTGTCAGTGATTTTGTAAGTTTTGTACTGTGGGAAGAAAAGAAAAGAAAACAAAAGTGCAATAAAATACAGATAAAAGCAATCCAAACCAGGACGTAGAATCTTATCTGATTAGAGCCAGTGTTAGGGCAGGTTTTCATTACAAACAAGCAGAAGCCACACCTGAGACTCTGAAAGCCAAGATCATGGGATTAATCAGATGGGACAGGGTGAGACACATACATGTGGAGACACCAATCTTAAAGAGAAGCACATAGGAACACAGACAATAAACAAAGCCCTGCCCGAACGCCCTCTGGTGTTCATACAGGGAACTGTTCAGAGGTCCATGACACCCACAGCATGACAGTGTGGTTAAGAATGTGATCAGAGTGAAAGGGTGAATTATGTACAGTAGAGCATTTGTTAGGAAATATAATTAATAAATAAATAAATAAATAAATAAATAAATAAATAAATAAATAAATAAATAAAAAATAAACTTCTTGACCTTTCAGACTCCCTTTACAATGTACTTAGAGCTATAATATTTAAAACATGACTTCAGTATTTAAGATTTGAACGACTGATTAATTTTCTTATTCTGTTCATTGTTCCATGAATGTAATGAGAATAAAAAACAACTCTTACTGTTTTTGTGCAGCTCTTTCCAGCAGACGTCTCCTCAGCTGCCCTGACTACAATTCTTTCCTTGTATACGCTCTTCACTGAGTTTATAAAGCAGGACTTCCCAGCTCCAACTGGTCCATGAAGCAGTATTCTGAACTGCTTGATGTCTTGGTGGTTTTCCATAAATGTAAGAAGTTCACTTAACTCAGATTTCAGATTGCTCGGGCTGTTTGGGATAAACACATTAAGAGTTTATCATTCACCTTTGACATTTAAATTACACACAGATCACCGCTACTGAAATAATGACGTGACTTCTGACCAAACTGATGTAGTTTTACAACTAGAAGGATGATGTATATAATCAAACCCTTTATTTAAGTTTTGGTCTTTATTATTGCAAACTATGCAGATTTATAATATTTCTTTAGATATATGGAATATCAAGCCTGATTTCAATCAAAAAAACATTCCTAAGTTGATTACTCACTTCCAGTCTGGGTTTCTCCAAGGTTGCTCGAAGTCTGTACACAAAATAAGGACACTTTTAATAATACAGAACTGAGAGAAAAAAACAGACAATTTTTTCTTTAAAATTAATTTGTTTCTTCTGTTTATTTATTTATTTATTTATATCTCAGTTGATTTTTTCCAACAAAGTGTTCTAACCTTTCGGAGGATCTGGTTTTGATTGTCCCCAAACCATTTCTTCCTCCTTTGAAGCTGATCTTCTTCCACAAACATAAAATATGTCTTTTACTTAAATTGAAATAAAAACATGTTCAAAAGTATTTAATGTATCAGATTCCATGAATTTATGATGTGTAGTTATTTTTCTCCTTTATAGAGCGGAAAGAAAACGGCACTTACCAAGTGTGAGCTCAGCAGAATTCTGTGCTATTGCTTTCACTTTTCCCACCTCCTCCCTTCTCCTTTCTCTTTCTCTCTACCCCCCCCTTACACACACACACACAAATATGCATTCATTTCCCCTACACCCAAGTAAATGCAAACACACACATACACAAGTCAAGTCAAGAAGAATTTATTGTTATTAATGGTGCTTGCAGAGCAACATTCTTGTTATCTTGCATACTTTTTATTATTCTTCCGGACAAAAATTTGGTGTGTAACTTGTCCCGCAGCTTTTGTCCTAGACCCATGAATGAGGTGTCAAATTGACTGGCTTGTTGAGGAGAGGCTATGACTTTTATTAGCGATCCAACCAATGATGTTCACACTGCAGACAAAAATGCGGCCAAAAAAAATCCCATAGACTTGAATGGGAAATTCCTAAAATTCATTTAATCACTCACACATGCAGATCTATCTATCTATCTATCTATCCATCTATCTATCTATCTATCTATCTATCTATCTATCTATCTATCTATCTATCTATCTATCTATCTATCTATCTATCTATCTATCTATCATTCATTCAACATTAAGAATTGCATGTACTGTTCTTTGCAGTATAATAATAAGTAGAATGACTGCAGTATGGACATGAACTGCCTCACGTGTATTCTGGTCAAGTCACGTGACGTCACGTGAAAATAAAAAATGAGCACAACATGGACATGTGACATATCAAAACACTCAGCACAATGAGGGGAATTGCCCGTGGGTATTCTGGTAACGTCATGTTATGTCACGTGAAAATCAAAAATTAGCACAACATGGACATTTGCCACGTGCAAGCACCATTCACATTTTCTTCAGGAAATGTACATTCTAGTTTTTATTGTTATTTTAGCCACATATCACTGATGCAGTAGTGAAATGGAACACGTTCCCCCCCGGACTTTGGAACTACAGAAAACATGATATCATTACAGAATATTGGTATTGTATGTCACACAGGATTTAGTCAAATTCTAATAATCCACTTAATCTGATATTATGCACAGGGCCAATAAACTCTGATTCAGTATTATAAATGTTTGTTTCCCCACTCCTACAAAGACAGACGTCAGCTACATATACAATACATGGACTTTATCCACATTTATTGTCTAAAGACATTATCGTAATCATCAGCTCTGTTAATGCTATGTTTCACTGCATGAACAATAAGGATGTCCACGTCCTTCGCATCCAGCTCTTCGTAGTAGTGCTTCGAGGGAAAGATCTGATTCATGATGCCTAGTATGTGACTGCAACACTGCATCTGTAGACAGACGAAATAGAAATGCTAATAAAACTAAAATCCACATATTAACTGTGTTTTCTAATAACATTCACAAAATGAAACACTTTGTTTTCTACATTTTATTTAAACATTTGGTGTTGCTTCTCGTTCATGTTCATGTTCATGACAGCACAATCAGACTGGGTTAAAATTATATCATGCAACAGAACAATGATCCGAAACACACCACAAAACAACATCTGAACGTCTAAAGAAGAAATAAGTCCAAACATTTACATTTACATTTACAGCATGTGACAGATGCCCTTATCCAGAGCGATGTACATAAGTGCTTAAATCTCTAACATTGAATACATTAATGCTGGTTCACTAGGTTACATACTTAAGATACCATGAGTTTAAAACATTTTTTCAAAGTTACAATGAAAAAGTGTCAAAGGTTTTTTTTTTTTTTTTTTTTTTATGCAAAAGATAAGGAAAGAAGTGCTAGTTGAAGTGTTTCCTCAATAAGTAGGTCTTCAATCGCCGCTTGAAAATAGCCAGTGACTCAGCCATCCGAACTGCTAGGGGAAGTTCATTCCACCACCTTGGAAACCTCAACCCCATTGAGATGCTGTGGTAGTATCAGAGCAGAGCAGAGCATAAAATCTTCAAACATCATTAAACTGAAGCAATATTGTAAAAGGGTTGGGTCTGAATTTCTTCAAAACGATGTGAGTGTCTGATAAAAAGAATCAAATTGTAAATTTACCATTTTTGTGCAAATCGCCATTTTTTTGGTGTTTCTGGTGCTCTCCTTGAAATTCAGTGTTTGAAGCACTATCTACTGAATTTACAAAACTTGAAGCTTCACCTCAAATGTGTCCATGTACCAAGACTCTTAGATGACTGATCTCTGGATTGCTGATCTGAAAGTGTCTTAACCCCTTTATGCCTCGGCCCCCTTTTGCAGGTTTTTCGCCTACATGACCTACTCAACAAAAAGTGGTACAGCTCCCACATACTTTGACACACAGGGGTGAGCCTGGTCTCATTGGAAAGAAGAGATTCTCTAGTTTCAGATTGATTCTAGGCCTTATGGACCAAATAACAACTGAGGGTCATAGCTACATGTCTTGGCTTTCACAAAAAAAAAATTCAAGTCAAAAGACCCAAAAATGGCTTCAATAAAAATATTTTTCTACGGACATGGTCGTCTGGTGCAGCGTTTTTGTGTACTTGTTTACTGTATAACTTTGAATTAAAAGGCTGCATGATCAGTTTAAAAGGCCTAAAACAAGCAGAGACTCTCTCTCTATCACTCTGGTGTGAAAACAGGCCTGTAACTTGACACCCTGAGCTGTGAGAGGGACAAAAGGTCAGGGATTACGCAAGAATTCTTCTGCGCAGCTTTTTCACGCAGATCCTGGCAGAGGAGACGCGGCATGCTGCATATCGTTGGAATCATCTGCTTATTGGCTAAAGAGCTGTAGAGGTCCCGGCCCATTTCATTGCTATTGGAAGGAGTAATTGTCAGTCAAAGTCGGGTTCCCAAAAATAATGTCATGACATCATTGGCGTCTCAGCTGTCTATCTCTGCAATACAAGCACCGATTGGCTCAAATGAGGGCTTGTTTGATTCGTTAGGTCCTGGGCTATATACATCACGTAAATTTTTAATTTTTGAATACCCCAATGAGAAGTTAGAGCGGCAAAACAAGATGATGGCGCACTTCTGTTTCCAGTTTTCGGAACACAAACGGAATATTTGCGGCGCGACCAAAACATTTTGGACTAAAAGGCTTACAGATTCCAGTTCCTTGGACCTGTGTGGATTTTTGTGGAATATTTGTTTTGGAATATATTACCCCAGTGAAGAAAGGGAAGCGTCTAAATGTAAGGGAAAAACCGGTCTAGCGCCACCTAGGTCAGTTTTCTCCAAAAAAAAATTCTAATAGTATGAAGGCTGTGAATCATATTATGCTTTGTGTGTGGGCTTAAAAAAATATTGAGAGCATAAACTTTACTAGGTAAATATTTTTTTTCGTGTTTTTAGAGGATTTGATGCTTTAAAGATGAAATGAAGCTTGTTTCTGGGTCATCCCCTAGTGGTCACTTTGACTTTTAAACTGTGCCCAAGTACAGTTGCAGCTACTTGTAGAATATTTTGATTATGTAACAAGAACAGCAAATCTAATTTTGATTTAGTCTTGAAATATAATCATGTAGTAGAAACAGTTTCCATCTGATCAAGTGTAAAAAGTCTGTTTTTGTTTTCAGCATGTTTTCTAGTTTGCTCTCAGCAGCTCAACTGGCTTCTCTAAATTGCCACTAGCTATGAGTGAGTTGTGTGCAGGATTGCGAGCAGATAAAATAAAAGAGCAGATGTTCATAATTCATAAAGTTTATTAATCATACTTCCACATACTCTCAATATGCTTTACATGGAAGAGGTCTCCAAGGATCATTTCTCCAGAGGGTCAAACACATTAACCAGTTGAGCATGTACACAAAACTTGAATAGTACTTAGACTTTTTTTTTATACAGGATATAAGGTTTAACTTTCTTATGTTCACCTTTAACTTCATTAAACATTAATTCTTCTACCTTTTGTATTTTTAACATTGATTTCCCTTTGTTTATTCACCTTACGTTTCTCTTTTCTTGTATTAAGGGAACCAGTATTAGGGCGTAGGAAGATTCCTGTCACTATAAAGTCATTATTATTGGATTTTTAAATTTCCACAAAAAGTGGTTATCAAGCGGGATGTAATAGAGGATATAATTTTTCTCAAACACTGAAAGTATGAATAACATTAAAAATAACAGTGAGCTGTAGCATAAGCAGATGTGAGGCTTAAATTTAATAATAGCCAATTAAATATGCTCTTAATTAGTCTACACCAGTAATCACAGGGACAAATTACAATTTTATGACTTTGTGTTTGTAGTTATAGTTGAAGTAGTTAATCAAGATTAATATATGAGCTACATAAAGATTTGATGATGATAAAGACCTACATCCCAATTCTGTTTTCCAAATGAACTTTTTAGCAGATACTCAGATGTTTATGCCTTCAAAGTAATCCTTAACAACTCCTGCAATTCCCTTTAATGCAGACAGAATAAGCACATCTTTTTTGTCATCCATTTCAGTCTCCTCACAATAGTTGCTCACTGGGAAGATGCATTTCAGTGTTGGACCAATTATGTGGCTGCATTCCTGCATCTAGACATATAGAAAATACGAACAGGATCAAATTTGTATCGATTACAAGAAAAATTAAACACAAGTAGGATAATATGTGTAAGAAGAAAAAACCTTTTCTTTGATTTTCCTGCTTTTGTAAACCTCAGCTAGATCCTTTGTAACCAGTGGGCAGACATCAGCATCGATTTTTGTCATCAGAACCACATGAGGGATGCCTGGGGTTTCATTACAAACAAGCAGAAGCCACACCTGAAAGCAAAGAAAGCAAAGATCATTAAACAGGAAGGACAGGGTGAGACACATACATGTGCAGACACCAATCTTAAAAAAGAAGCACATAGGAACACAGACAATAAACAAAGCCCTGCCCGAACGCCCTTTGGTGTTCTGACTGGGAACTGTTCAGTGGTCCATGACAACCACAGCATGACAGTATAGTTAAAGATGTGATCAGAGTGAAAGGGTGAATTGTATACAGTAGAGCATTTATTTAATATAATTAATGGATAAATGAATGAAAGAATGAATAAATAAAAACTTCTTGACCTTTCAGACCCCCTTTACAATGCGCTTAGAGCTATAATATTTAAAACATGACTTCAGTATTTAAAATTTGAACGGCTGATTAATTTTCTTTGTTCATTGATCCATGAATGTAATGAGAATAAAAAACAACTCTTACTGTTTTTGTGCAGCTCTTTCCAGCAGACGTCTCCTCAGCTGCCCCGACTACAATTTGCAGGACTTCCCAGCTCCAACTGGTCCATGAAGCAGTATTCTGAACTGCTTGATGTCTTGGTGGTTTTCCATAAATGTAAGAAGTTCACTTAACTCAGATTTCAGATTGCTCGGCCTGTTTGGGATAAACACATTGAGAGTTTATAATTCTCATTTGACATTTAAATTACACACAGATCACTGATACTGAACTAATTAGTTCTGACCAAACTAATGTAGTTTCACAAAACAAGGATGATGTATATAATCAAATTAAATTTTGAAATTTTGAAACTCTTTAAATTTTGGTCTTTATTTTTGCAAACTATGCAGATTTGTAATATTTCTTTAGATATATGGAATATAACTGTTAATGTAATCTGACATGAAACACCTGAGATCAGGACAGGTAACTAAAGTTATAACTGTTAATGTAATTTGACATGAAACACCTGAGATACATATTTTTACATTTGTTGGGATCCAGTCTGATAGAAACAAAGTATATTAATAAAGTATTAAAGTATAAAGAGGTTTATTACTTTGGTCTCCATGATCTTTTTATTTATATCCATTCAGTATAAAACTTAACTGTGGAGAGATACACGGGTTATACAACAACGTTTTTGGTTGTTTATTTACTTTCAAAAATAGCTTACCTGTAAGATAATGAAGCATAATAGATATAAAATATAAAATCTACCTGTAGGACTGTTTTGTCCTTCATTATCCATCGTAGCTTTGTTTTTATTTCTCCTTCATTATTCACCTGAGATGATCCTGGGATCGAAATGCCCGCGCAAATGAAACAGCGTTCTGCGCATGAGCGGTGACCTTTCTTTCTTGAAAGAGGGCGTTGTCCAACATAGATATCTATACACTAGATGTCGCCTTGGGGTCCTAAAACTGCGTCAAAACCGCCGCCATCTTTGTACGGTGCTCCTTTACCTGAAATGCATGGACGATGGCGGACTTCTGTGCTGCGTTTGGTTGTTGAAACGAAAGAAATCTAAAAACCAGACAGAAGGGATTACATTACACAAGTGAGAATGTGTTTTATGGTGTTGAATATTAGGAAATTATATTTCTTGTTCTGTTGGTTTGATTTAGTCCTTGGTTAACGACCACAGCTAATCCCTGCTAGTTACCCATTAGTTTGTAACAGTTAGGGAAACAGACAATGTTTGTAGATCCTGAAGCTCTTAATAAGGACATTAAAAATTGACCCATGCTTTTTTGCTTACAGGTGAAAAGACCCAACTTTATGTATGTTCTGTAAGATTCCCTCATCTGTCTAACATATTTTATTAGATTGTCCTGGACTTAACACAAGCAGAATGCTCTTTTATCAAGTTACTTCACTTAAGGACATATTTAATGACATTATGCCTGAAAAAGGTTTGGATTTTTTGTTTTTGTTTTGTTAATTAAAATAAAAAATTGTATAATATAACTTGCTGTTTATATTTGTAATATTTATTATATTTATAAAATATAATTTATAATTTGTTATATTTATATTTGTTTTGTTTTATTGCATTCATATGATATTTGTATTTTTGTAATTGAATTTTGCCATGAAAAATAGCTTTTGATTGCTGACATGGTATTAAATAAAATAATCAGAATCTGAATCTGTTTGTAGATTCCCAAGTGATAAACAGAGACGTCAGTCATGGACAAGTTGCAGGGACATTCAGCTGACTGTCCTGGAAGGATATCACCAGTTAGGTTGGCAGTGTAACACACAAGTTCAGCCTCAAAGTCAAACTTTTTATTATTATTATTATTATATACTTATTTAATCTGGCAAAGGTATTGCAGGAAATTAATAAATATAAGATTAAACAGTCTATGGCACCTCGACTATCTAACTTTCACATTATGTTCCTTATGTTCCTTTCACATTATGATTATGTGAATCATATTTAATAAACCAATACGATTTAAATGTTTAAATGAACATGTATAGTCACACCATTGTAGCAGTGTTACATGCAGTAGACTATAAGGTAAGTAGTGATTGTTCATATGAAGTTTACTCAAGTGGAAGAATGTAAGTAATAAACTTACACCTACTAGCACTATGCATTATATTGTGAAAAAGTAGATTATCTTCATATCAAACCTTAAATTTTCTCTGGACTTAATGATAAATACATGTCTGGCCTTTGGAACGAACCAAAAAAGACTAGAAAATCGCATTCATGACGATTTATGGTGATTTTATTTCTTTGCCTACATTGACGCTAATGCATTAAGAGGAGGGGGTCCCCTGTACCAAGATGGCGGCTCAATTGACGCATTCGTTCCAATGTACTTGCCCCATACAACGCGACATATATCTATGGAACGAAACCCCTGGAAATGTAGTGCTTGCCGCGGAAACACCATAGATATCTATACACTAACGACAATTCAGACAACCCGGAAGAGGTTGGTATAGTTTGTGATTGGAACACTTAGCGATCATTGGACAAGACACCTGTCACTCAAGGTATACATGAAGTTCCAACAGAAAAGTTGGATTAGATGGATGGAATGGATTACTGTGGATTAATTTTGTTATTTTCTTATATTTAAACGGAGAACTTTACACATTACACATAAGATTCCATACCTGTATATCGGTAAGTTTCAAGTTAAGAATTGTCGTTGTGTATTCGGATTTGTTAATGTGTTTTGCACTTCTCGGCCACCGTAGCAGAAAGAAAACAGCACTTACCAAGTGTCAGCTCAGCAGGATTCTGTGCTTTTGCTTTCACTTTTCCCACCTCCTCCCTTCTCCCTTATCTCTCTCTAAACACCCACCCCCCCCCCCCCACACACACACACACACACACACACACACACACACACACACACACAAGTCAAGTCAAGAAGATTTTATTGTTACAGTATTTTAGCCACACATCACTGACGCAGTAGAGAAATGAAACGACGTTCCTCCAGGATTCTGGAGCTACAGAAAACATGATATCATTACAGAATATTGGTATTGTATGTCACACAGGATTTAGTCAAATTCTACTAAGCTACTTAAAGGTGAGGTCTCCGATTTTTGAGAAATGCTTTAGAAAACCGAGTCGGGCCGACTAATAAACAAAAATCAAAACAAACGTGTAGCCAATGAGCAGAAAGGGGCGTGTCTTGTCAATATGGGCGGAGAGAGTGTTCAGTGTGCATGTGTGACATTAGCAGAAAGCGGTTTTAACATCGACATGGAGGATAAAAACAAAGAAAGAAAGAGAAGAAAGACTTACGATAAGGACAAGAAGTAGGACGTGTTAATATAGGATCAGCTTTCCAGCGCTGGAGAGAACTGAAGGAGCAGGAAGTTGGCCACATATTCACAGGTTGGAGTTTCCCGAGTCAATAACTCCTGAGCTAAACGCTGTTACTACACAAATAACACCTCTTTTCTATCGTAGTAATGTAGAGAAGCAGCTACTGTAAGTAGAAATTTTGAGTATCTATACTTTAATAGAATAATTATTTTTTACCAGACTTTTTTCTTCTACTCCTTAGATTTTCACGCAATTATCTGTACTTTCTACTCCTTACATTTTAAAAATAGCCTCATTACTCATTACCTATCAAGATAAATCGTGCCATCCGGATAGAGTGAATTTTATTGTGGTTTGAGGAGAAGTATAAACATATACCATTCCGACACCCTATTGGTTTGTCTGCGACCCTTCGCACCTGCACATGACACAGTTACCCCAATGCTGGACATAACAGACGGAGCCAAGTACGAAAGTGTCCGTGGCAGAGGCTCAAAACTCAATGTCTCAACAACCAAGTACCAGCACCACCGAGGAATTTGGTAGCCAGGAAAACCAACCAACCCCAACCCTTATACATCCCCGGCCATACCTGGAAGAATTGTTTTAAATGTTTGGATGGAAAAATAAGTCATTGTGCATGCGCTGTAAGCTATGCGCACCCAAATACCACAGGCTAATGGCTTTCAAAAGCTTGCCTAATTTTAAAAGCATATTGCGGTGAGCTGAAATTTTGTTATTATCAGTCAATTATTAACAAATTTGACTTTAGACAAATTTTATCTAAGCCTAAATTATTGCTAGATTTGTAAGTTAATTGTGCAAAGCTATAGGTTTTATTATCAGTCGATTATTGACAATATTGTAGTGACCTAGTAACGTACTAATAATGATAAATTTGTAATGTTTGCTGTGGCAAACTTCGGTACATGCCAATGGTTTGCTTGCTACCAGCAGGCTATGATTCAACATTGCAAACAAGTTTGGTGGCTCGGTGTGAGATTTAAAATCTAACTTTTACCAAATGTTATCTGAGCTTATATTGTTACTATATGCAATATTTGTAAGTTAATTGTGCAAAGCTATAATCTACAGCTGGTTGATAAGGTATGTGCTAAGGATAGTCATGACCCTGTCTGTGTATGAGAGTGCACACGCCTGTATGGGGCCCTATGGGTCCTTGTAAAGAGGTACTGTAATAGGCCCAACTATTAGCCAAATGCTCTTTAAAATGTTTTTTCTGCTAATTTTCAGTCATGCCAGCAGCTGCGTGTGGTCCTAAAACAGCTTTAAAGGATATACTGTAGTTCACCCAAAAAAAAAATTCTGTCATCATTTCTGTTCAACAATTCTGTTCTCATCCTCATGTTTTTTTAAATCTGTATGAATTTATTTATTCTGATGAACTTCTTTTCCTCCTTGAAGAATACCAGCCCTCTTGAAATGACCCAGCAGTTGGCTGCGTACCTGAGGTGCCCAGGAGACACAGTCGAGGTACTGAAGTCCTTCCCAGCCGTGTGCCAGCTATCACTTAAGCTTAATACGGCTCCAAGAAGATGCATTGGCTCAAAGAACTTTGAGAAGCAGCTGCTTTTATGGATGAACAAAGCCTATTTGTAACTCTTTGTCGCATGTTCTGTGCTTAACTGATGTTGATTACCCTGTTGTTGTTTAAGTCCAATGTGTTTGTTTCAAGAAAAGTTATTGATGGCATGCCTCTGAAGTCTGACTTTTTGCACCATTACAATACTTATAGCCAACTAGTCATATCTTCTGCTGCATGAAACACAGCTCAGTCATACACATATATGGTTCTTTAATGTATTTGCATTGTACTAAAATGTGTTCTTTTTCATTGGGCATATACAGTGTGTGGCTGAAACAGGTAGCCTAGTGCATCCCAAATTTTTCAAACTTATCATATTAATATAACATTATAGTCATTATGACCTTTAGAAATATGTTAAGGTGGGGTAGTGCACAATAGGCCCCTGTGGCACAGCCTAAGCTTTTGTCCTCAATGGCATTCTTTCCTTGAATTACTTTTACTTTTATACTTTTAAAGTAGTTTTGAATCCAGTACTTTTACACTTTTAGTTGAGTTGATGCTTCAACTTCTGCAGAAGTATTTTAAAACCCTAGTATCGATACTTCTACCTGAGTAATGAATGTGAATACTTTTGACATCACTGGCGGCTCTCCACCAAGCTAGTGGGCACCTGCTAATGAGTTTTTAACACTTACTCAGTGGTCCAGAATCACTGAGAAGGTCTCTAGTCCTTTAGACAGATTTCTTTATGTGTGATCCAGGAACTTTTAGAACTGTTACAAGAACTGGCTGGTTCCATGCTCAGGTGTTTATCAAGAATTTCTAGAAAACAAAAGATGGCAAACTAAACACTAAACCACTGCAACTGTTGTCTTTGATGAAGCCACAAAGACAGAGTGTACAAATTGTTTTGGTTTGTTTTTTATTTTGGGGATAAAAGTTTTCCATAATGTGTGCAAGTTTCTGTGAACCCTGAATAACAAAGATGTTATGATTGATATGTCTAGTTAATGTCACCTTTAGTGCACATAAGATAGGTAGACAAAAATGTTGTACATGCATGAAATGTCAGGTATGAACGAGACCAAACCCTCTGTTTCTCAATAGACCATTAAAAAAAAAACACCCTGCTGTGGATTTTTTTAATATAACAACACACCAAATCATGATTGATTTAAACACATCTAGTTTATACCTGTCATACAATTACTTTAACTTCCTCAAGTATATTATATATACCTTTAGTTCTCTTTGAGAAGCTCAGAAAATAAACTCTGTTACTTTACATCACATCTGCCTCCGTCATCTTCTGTCCCTGACATGATATCACCACTCACCTGAAAGGCGCTCTGTTGGGCCGAATCGATCTGGCATCAAGACGGATCCTTCTTGTACTCCATTAAGGAATTCATCGCCTATTTCCAAGAGGTACTTGGTATTCCCACTGGAGATACATCTGTATGTGATAAACTGTATCATATTAAGCAGGGGTGGGGGGCTCGGTGGCTTAGTGGTTTGCACGTTTGCCTCACACCTCCAGGGTTGGAGGTTCGATTCCCATCTCCGCCTTGTGTGTGTGGAGTTTGCATGTTCTCCCCGTGCCTCGGGTGTTTCCTCCGGGTACTCCGGTTTCCTCCCCCGGTCCAAAGACATGCATGGTAGGTTGATTGGCATCTCTGGAAAATTGTCCGTAGTGTGTGAGTGTGTGTGTGTGAATGAGAGTGTGTGTGTGCCCTGTGATGGGTTGGCACTCCGTCCAGGGTGTATCCTGCCTCGATGCCCGTTGACACCTGAGATAGGCACAGGCTCCCTGTGACCAGAGGTGGCAAAAGTACACACATCCTTTACTCAAGTAGAAGTACAGATACCCATTTTTTAAAAGACTTCAGTAAGTAGAAGTAGTGACTACACTGTTTTACTCAAGTTAAAGTAAAGAAGTATGGGCTCTGACATGTACTTAAGTAAAAAGTCGGCGTTACTACTACGTTTAGTGTCATGCTGGTAACTTGACGTCATGTTTTTTTTTTATATATATATGTGTGTGTGTCTGTGTGTGTGTGTGTGTGTGTGTGTGTCTGTATGTACTGTATATGTATATGAATATATAATTTTGGAGTGTGCTGATGGATATTTGTGTTCATCAGCCACAAGAGTGTTAGGAAAGGCAGGCACTGATGTAGGTGAGGTAGGGTGGAGTCAGTGTTCACATTCATCCCAAAGGTGTTCAGTAGGGATGAGATCAGAAAACAACCACATATAGCAGGGAAGGTTAGGTGACCCAATACTTTTGGAAATATAATGTATACCAAGTGTATCACCAAGGCCATATCCCAAACTGTAGGGAGATTCCAGCTCTGTCCTTGAAAACAACAATTATTGTGATGTTTTACAAATGACAAAATTAATGCTGATTAAATTAAGCACTTTGTGTTTTTTGTGTTGACACCAGGGTGGTTCTAGGATTTCATCTTTAGGGGGTTTAGCCCTCAGTGAGAATTTAAAACATGAAGAGTTTTATATTATATATTATATGACAACACTGGTAATAAGAATAGTGACATTTCACTGCTTTTGGTTGCCGTCTTTGCGTCTTTCCGCTGATTAACGTTATAGATAAACGCCTCCAGCTCTGACTGCTCGTGCACGCTGCGCGTACCTGAGCTTCTCCGTTCAAATAAAGCAGACAGCTGAAGACGCACTTTTGAAAGACTACAACACACGCGTGTAAAAGCAAAGTAAAAAAAAAAAGACGCTCTTGGATCAAACTGATAAATGTCCTGCAGTTTAATGTCATTTTTATTGTTTATTTATGAAAGTAAAAATGATCCTTATAGTTTCAGGGTGGCTGAGATTACAGACAGGGGGCTGAAGCCACCCTAAAAAGGTCTAGAACCGCCCCTGATTGACAAAATTCGCAACGCATTCGCCAGGAATCCTTTTTGACGCCGATTATTTCAAACATCTCCCTCATATATGGCCATGTGTGTTCAGGAATGTCCTCGTTGTTAGTTATTTTAACATCGGTGACTCCCTCTGAATGAACATTAGCCATTCCTTTTGTAGGCGTGCTGCTCATTGTTAGCTACGCTATCCTTAGTCTATGTCTGATAGCCAGTAAATAATACAGTACACCAGTCACATGGGGAAAAAGCCGCACAACGATAGGATGATAGGCTGGAAACCGTGCTCAATGAGAAGAAATAATACTAAAAGTAATGAGTCCGTTTTGAAAATGTAAGAAGTAAAAAGTACAGATATTTGTGTAAAAATGTAATGAGTAAAAGTAAAAAGTTGTCCGAAAAATAAATAGTGGAGTAAAGTACTGATACTTGAAAAATGTACTTAAGTACAGTAACGAAGTATTTTTACTCCGTTACTTCCCACCTCTGCCCGTGACCCAAGTAGTTCGAATAAATGAATGAATGAATATTAAGCAGGGGAAATCTTCGGCGGGTGACTACTCACTGCGGTTCCATACATTAGCGGCGCTAGCAGTTGGGATGAACGAGCACTTATAACAACATATTGTACACTAGCGGCCGCTAGCAGTTGGGATGAACAAGCACTTATGACAACATATTTAAACCTGAACTTTGTCTATACAGTAGTTATCAGCGTCCAACTATACCATGGGGTTGGAGAATTTCATTCAGCGATCTGATTGAACGGAAAATCGTATGTTGCCTTGTACTTCAAATACTTCCACACTCTTTCGCCCACCAGAACTACACTCTCCAGGACCAGAACCCATGCAGCTCGATTCAACCAGGATCCCACTGTCAGAGCATCATCGGCGGCTAACCCAGGGTCTGTGTTTGTACTGTGCTAGAAATGGGCATGCAATTGGAGAATGCCTCATCCGTCCTCCAAGAGCTTTGGTGAGTACGGTTCATCCCGAAAAGCACATTTACAGCAGCAGGAGAAACCCCCAGTCTTCATCCATGTGCCTACTTCTTTTACAAGTAATAATAATAATAATAATAATAATAATAATAATAATAATAATAATAATAATAATAATGCATTTTATTTCATGGCGCCTTTCAGAACACCCAAGGTCACCTTACAAGCAATACTGCATAAAACAAAACACATAGACAAACAGCATATACATATAAAGTGCATTTAAGTCTTAATAAAACATGTTATAAGAAAGCCTGTTTAAAAAGATAAGTCTTAAGACGCGTTTTAAAAGTCAACAAGCTCTCGCTATTGCGAACATGGAGTGGAAGAGAATTCCATAGGTGGGGGGCAGCATAACTAAAAGATCTGGCACCCATAGTAGTGAGTTGAATCCGAGGTACCACAAGAGAATTTGAAAATGAAGCTCTGAGTGCACGTGGAGGAGTGTAAACTAAGTTTAACCTTGTGGAAAAGAACTACGACACCCATAACTGTGAACTCCTTGCCAGTGTTGGCTTTGGAAGAGTGTAGAAATTGGCTCGAGCATACCTTCACCATGCTGACGGATCATAAAAATCTCCAGTACCTCTGTGAAGCAAAACGGATAAACACCAGACAAGCCAAATGGGCTCTATTCTTTACCCGTTTCAATTTCATCATCTCTTATCACCTGGGAAGTAAGGATTGCAAAGCTGATGCTCTCTCTAGAATGTTTTCTCCTGCGGATGGCCACGTCTTTCCCATCGAATGGAGTGAGGAGGACACGTTCCCTGAAACACCTTGATTACTAAGGCACAAACCTCTCCAGGCACTGGTCACCCCGGCATTAAGTCAACCCTCTCGCTGCTTAAACATCACTTCTGGTGGCCCCACATGGCTCAGGACGTCATAAGGTTCAGGAGTGGGTGCATGTAAAACTTCTTCCTCTACCTATCCCTCATCCCGCTACGGAACTCCCAGCCTCACAAGGTAACACATGCATTTTTGTGGTAGTAGACTGCTTTTCCAAAATGCTCATACCCCTTAAGGCTTTGCCCATGGCCATGGAAAGTGCAGAACTGTTATTTCAGCATGTGTTTCAATATTTCGGCATACCATAAGATATTGTGTCTGACAAAGGTCCTCAGTTCATTTCCAGGTATGGAAATCATTTTTTAAACTCCTAGATGTATCTCCTCTGGATACAACATGCAGTCCAATGGTCAAACCGAACACAAGATCCAAGAAGCCATTTCCTCCAAACCTTATCCCATAACCACCAGAACTCTTGGAGCCAGTTCCTCTCGTGGGCTGAGTACGCACAGAATTTGCTACGCCAGCAAGCGACCGACTTAACACCTTTCCAGTCCGTGCTCAGCTACCAACCTCCAATGTTCCCCTGGACGGAAGAGCCATCAGAATTCCCTTCAGTTCAGCACTGGTTCCAAGAGAGTGAGAGGGTATGGGATTCAGTTCACCATCACCTGCAGGGGGCTGTCAGGTGCCAGAAACAGCAGACGGATGTTCCTCGTGCCCCAACACCCATCATCAAGTTTGGGGACACCCCCCACCCCACCCCACCCCCGAAGAGGATTAGTGTACAGCGTCCGGCAGCTCCTGGACTCCAGGCGCCAGGGTTGTCGGTTAGAATATCTTGTCGACGGAGGGATTCGGTGGAGGAACATTTGTGGGTCCCCAAAGATGACATCCTTGATCCCAAACTCCTCTGTGACTTCCACACTGCCCAGCCCAAAAAGGCCGCGCCCCGAAGTAGAGGCCATCCACCTCGACGCCGGAGGTCTCAGCGATTCTCAGGTACCAAACAGGAGTTGGCAGGTCTTCACTGTAATTATTATTTATAACATTTCTACTATTTTGTTTGTTTACACTAATGGCACATTTATGGCACAATTGTTTATATTTTGGTGATGCTATAATAATGAACAGATTTAAACACCATTACAAAAAAGTTTATACATGCAATAATTATAGTTCTCAGAAAAATTAACAAAATATTATAGTGAAAATAAGTAGATAAAAAAATTGCAAATACAATAAAAAAATTTAATCAAAGTAAAATATGACATCACTGTGATGTAATTATACTGACGTACTTAGGATTGCCTAGGAAACCCTTCCGCTCTCCCACTAAAGGATGTGTCCTAGCACGGGTTAGTGTTGAAAACACAAGATCAATTATCAAAGTTGGTCTTACCTTGAACGCAGGTGTCCTTCGAAGTCCCCTAGGTCTTCTAAGGATCCTCTTTAAGTTCTTCTACTTAATCTATTGTTTGAATCTTTGAATGAAGGAGGCAGACTTAGACCTTTTTGTCTTTTCAGGATCCTCACAATGGGAGGCCTTGTTTTTATTAAAAGTAGTGTAATACAGATAGATGTGTGTAATATATCACTCACTCACTTTCTACCGCTTATCCGAACTTCTCGGGTCACGGGGAGCCTGTGCCTATCTCAGGCGTCATGGGGCATCGAGGCAGGATACACCCTGGACGGAGTGCCAACCCATCACAGGGCACACACACACACTCATTCACTCACACACTCACACACTATGGACAATTTTTCCAGAGATGCCAATCAACCTACCATGCATGTCTTTGGACCGGGGGAGGAAACCAGAGTACCCGGAGGAAACCCCCGAGGCACGGGGAGAACATGCAAACTCCACACACACAAGGCGGAGGCGGGAATCGAACCCCCAATCCTGAAGGTGTGAGGCGAACGTGCTAACCCCTAAGCCACCGCGCCCCCCTGTGTGTAATATATGTAAAATAAAAAGAAAATTACAAATAAAAACTCTTTCAAATAATCAAACAGTATTAGAATAAGTAAAAGTTAAGATGCAAAGATTATAACAAACCAAGAAACTCTCTCCAAGTGTAAGCTACAATAGAATGCACACACAATGTGATTCAAGGTGGGCTTTTATACATTCTGTAGCATTACTGTTACCAGTTGGATTTGGCTGCTGGGTTTGGTCGGCTTTGTGCCTTCTCGACAGACACCATCTTGTCTCATAACCGTTTCTCGTTTTCCCAAACATATCTCGTCGGCGACTCTGTGTGTTACTAATGTCTTTTTTTTTTCTCTATTCTCAAGGTTAACACTTCTATATATGGTTATATGGTTGCATACTTCCTGCAACTGGTCAGGCTGTGATTATATATGACTGAAGCTTTCTCTCACCATGGAATTCAACAGCAAGCTATAAAACACAGAAGGCTTCACTTCAACAGCAGGCCTTGAAACACTTGCATGCAGATTACTCCCAGGAATACACAGTAACCTTCATAAGCTTTCACTACAAGAAACAGGTTTTCATCTAAGTTTACAGAAAAAATAAGCAATATCAATCTAATCAATTCTATTACTGTAATGAGCAGTCATGAGGCTGATGATCCATTTGCAGCGTATTTATTGGCAACTCGTAACAGACAAGCAGGGTCGGCAACAGGAAACACAATGTCGTAGGGCAGGCAAAAATCAGACAGGAAATGACAGGCAAACAGGTCAGGGCAGGCAGCAAACAATCAGAAACCATAATACTGAAAACAAGATCAAAACCGAACCTAGAACATAGTGTCAGAAATAGGAAACAGCTGGTGGAGTAATTAGTCCTGGTGTGTGGATTGTGGGAATACATGGTTACAGGAGAATACATGATTGTAAATAGAAGAAAAGCATTTCAGAATTTTCTTGAGCGTCTGAAAATAAAACATAATAACACACAATGCATTATAATCTTCTTTTCTTTTGGAATCTTCTTCCAGCTGTCTAGGTACAGTGTCTGATCCCTCGTTGTCTTCTTCTAAACACTCATATTCAAATCTTTCAACCAATTCTTATACCTTTTGTATTTTTACATCAATCTTTCTTTCTTTATTCACCGTACGTTTCTCTTTTCTTTCCCTATTTTTCCTTCTCTTTGTATTATCTATGTGTCTGTCTACTGATGGATAAGTTAATAATTGGTTGTGGTGTAACTTTATAGTTATTATTATTTATTTGCTGAGAACCAGTATTAAGGGAACCAGTATCAGGGCGTAGGAAGATTCCTGTAACTCCATCCTGTACATGCCATTGTCTCACAACAACCGATAAAGTCATTATTATTGCTGTTTTTTAAATATGCACAAAAAGTGGTTATCAAGCAGGATGTAATAGAGGATATAATTTCTCAAACATTGAACGTATGAATAACATTAAAAATAACAGTGAGCTGTAGCATAAGCAGATGTGAGGCTTAAATTTAATAATAGCCAATTAAATATGCTCTGAATTAGACTACACCAGTAATCACAGGCACAAATTACAACTTTATGACTTTGTGTTTGTAGTTATAGTTGAAGTAGTTAATCAAGATTAATATATGAGCTACATAAAGATTTGATGATGATAAAGACCTACATCCCAATTCTGTTTTCCAAATGAACTTTTTAGCAGATACTCAGATGTTTATGCCTTCAAAGTAATCCTTAACAACTCCTGCAATTCCCTTTAATGCAGACAGAATAAGCACATCTTTTTTGTCATCCATTTCAGTCTCCTCACAATAGTTGCTCACTGGGAAGATGCATTTCAGTGGTGGACCAATTCGGTTGCTGCATTCCTGCATCTAGACACATAGATAATACAAACAGGATCAAATTTGTATTGATTACAAGAAAAATTAAACACAAGTAGGATAATATGTTTAAGAAGAAAAAACCTTTTCTTTGATTTTCCTGCTTTTGTAAACCTCAGCTAGATCCTTTGTAACCAGTGGGCAGACATCAGCATCGATTTTTGTCATCAGAACCACATGAGGGATGCCTGGGGTTCACAGATAAGTTAAAGAAAGCTGTCAGGGTGCACAGAGGATACAGAGACACTAGTACAGGGGTGGCCAACGTGAGGCTCCCGAGCTGCATGCAGCTCTTTGCCCGGTTTCATGCGGCTCCTACGGTCATATCGAAGTTTGCATTTGTGTCTTTTTAATATGCGTGTTCGCTTCGCTTGAGTTCATTATGGTATTTTCGTCAAACAAGTTTCTCAGTAGGAGCAAAATCATTTGAGTAAACAATTTGTGTCAAGTTCACTCTCAAAATGACAAAAAAAAAGGTGATGTTCATATGTGCCCATGTGTATAATGCCGGTCTTTGCAGTAACACAGTAAAAAATATGGCTCTTGGTCTCTGACTGGTTGGCCACCCCTGAAATATTCGGAAAAGAGGTTAGATTAAATCCTGACACATAAGGGAGATCAGAGATGAGTGGCAGGATGAGGGCAAAGACAAGACATAAATCAAAACAAAACATGTGTAGATACATAAAAACATGGAACAGGAACATGTTAACACGTGTGTGTTGTGCTGTGGGCTGCTGTGCAACTCGGCTTGCATCGCTTTGTGTAAAGGAAAAGTTTGTGGAAAAAATGTCTTCACTGAACACATCTCATACAGGGTTTAGCCTCGGCCTGGAACAGGGCAGGGGGCGCTAAAGTATACATTTCACAAGGAAATACATCATATGTGAGTTTTAATAAAATAAATCAGGAACTAATCTAGAAACAGGTGAAATTAATCCTGAACCATGATGATCAGTGATAAGAAAAATGTTAGCGGAGAAAAAATATGAACCAAAACACAATTTGTTAACATGAAAAAGCAATAAAAATATGGAACCGATGCGGAATCGAGCGACGTAATGATGTGTGCTTCTCAGCTCGGCTGAGTAATGATGTGTGCTGCTCACCTAAGCAATGTTTTATTTTTATTTAAATGTGTGAAAAGCGCTAACATTCAACAACACATTCATGCCAGAAACCTTCAGACAGTCAAATTAGCTAAAATCCCAAAATACCTCATAAAGGTGGCGGGATCAAAAGACAGCAGGACAGTAATACTGAGTGGGAAATTAAATATATTCTTAATAAGTCACCTCATTTATTAACACACATTTATGAAAGCATTTATGGAGATTTTAAAAATGTTCTTTTTTCGGTTGGCCCCTAGTTTTCTGAAAAGTAAAAAAACTGCAGAATGAATAAACAAACAAATGCTCATCTACAAAAAAACCCCCACTAACTATTAAAAACAAATCAATCCATAAAAACAAGGAATATAATAATGTAATGTATGTAAGATTATTACATATAACACAACATTTAGTAACTCACCCAATCCGAGAGCAGATTGTCTGACAGCTTTCATCTTCTGAATCATCTCATTCGTCATTAAGGAGATGGTCATTGCAGACACTACGCTAACCAAACAGTGAACTTTGTCATTCAGACTGGGTTCATGTATGTAGTTTGGATCATCATCAGTCAGTGGAGAAACAGGATTAAACTGAGGACAAAAAAAGATCAATAAAAGGATGTAAAGTACTTTAAATTACTGCATCATCTGATCATGTGGCATCTGTAGATGTAGATAATTTACTGAATGAGTTATGAGTAAAAAACAGATGATCTTGAATTAAGACATGTTCATTGTCTTTCTTACTGTATAGTCTTCTTTGACACGGCCATGCAGCACATTAATGATATCATCAGGATGAATTCCATCTTCCTTAGTATCCTCCAGACCCATAACATCACTGAGGACAAACGGCAAGGTGACGGAATCGGTGTCAGTGATTTTGTAAGTTTTGTACTGTGGGAAGAAAAGAAAAGAAAAGTTCAATAAAATACTGACAAAAGCAATCCAGACCAGGACGTAGAATCTTATCTGATTAGAGCCAGTGTTAGGGCAGGTTTTCATTCCAAACAAGCAGAAGCCACACCTGAGACTCTGAAAGCCAAGATCATGGGATTAATCAGATGGAACAGGGTGAGACACATACATGTGGAGACACCAATCTTAAAGAGAAGCACATAGGAACACAGACAATAAACAAAGCCCTGCCCGAACGCCCTCTGGTGTTCATACAGGGAACTGTTCAGAGGTCCATGACACCCACAGCATGACAGTGTGGATGTGATCAGAGTGAAAGTGTGAATTATGTACGGTAGCATTTGTTATGAAATATAAATATTGAATAAATAAATATAATAAATAAATAAATAACTTCTTGACCTTTCAGACCCCCTTTACAATGCACTTAGAGCTATAATATTTAAAACATGACTCCAGTATTTAAGATTTGAACGACTGATTAATTTTCTTATTCTGTTCATTGTTCCATGAATGTAATGAGAATAAAAAACAACTCTTACTGTTTTTGTGCAGCTTTTTCCAGCACACGTCTCCTCAGCTGCCCTGACTACAATTCTTCCCTTGTATACGCTCATCACCGAGTTCACAAAGCAGGACTTCCCAGCTCCAACTGGTCCATGAAGCAGTATTCTGAACTGCCTGATGTCTTGGTGGTTTTCCATAAATGTAAGAAGTTCACTTAACTCAGATTTCAGATTGCTCCTGCTGTTTGGGATAAAAGCATTAAGAGTTTATCATTCTCATTTGATATTTAAATTACACACAGATCACCGCTACTGAAATAATTAGTTCTGACCAAACTAATGTAGTTTCACAACAACAAGCATGATGTATATAATCAAACCCTTTAAATTGTGGTCTTTCAATCAAAAAAAACATTCCTAAGTTGATTACTCACTTCCAGTCTGGGTTTCTCCAAGGTTGCTCGAAGACTGTACACAAAATAAGGACACTTTTAATAATACAGAACTGAGAGAAAAAACAGACATTTTTTTCTTTAAAATTGACTTGTTTCTTCTGTTTATTTATTTATATCTCAGTTGATTTTTTCCAACAAAGTGTTCTAACCTTTCGGAGGATCTGGTTTTGATTGTTTTGATTGGCCCCAACCCATTTCTTCCTCCTTTGAAGCTGATCTTCTTCCAAAAACCTAAAATATGTCCTTTTCTTAAATGGAAATAAAAACGTGTTCAAAAGTATTTCATGTATCAGATTCCATGAATGTATGATGTGTAGTTATTTTTCTCCTTTATAGAGCGGAAAGAAAACGGGACTTACCAAGTGTGAGCTCAGCAGGATTCTGTGCTTTTGCTTTCACTTTTCCCACCTCCTCCCTTCTCCTATCTCTCTCTATCTCACACACACACACACACACACACACACACACACACACACACACACACACACACACACACACACACACACACACACAGAGAGACACACACACAAGTCAAGTCAAGAGGATTTTATTGTTATTTTAGCCACACATCACTGACACAGTAGAGAAATGAAACGATGTTCCTCCAGGATTCTGGAGCTACAGAAAACATGATATCATTACAGAATATTGGTATTGTATGTCACACAGGATTTAGTCAAATTATAATAAGCTACTTAGTCTGATATTATGCACAGGGCCAATAAACTCTGATTCAGTATTATAAATGTAAAAGTCATCAGCTCTGTTAATGCTGTGTTTCACTGCATGAACAATAAGGACGTCCACGTCGTCGTTGGCATCCAGCTCTTCATAGTAGTGCTTCAAGGGAAAGATCTGATTAAGAGGGATGCCTAGTATGTGACTGCAACACTGCATCTGCAGACGGAAGACATAGAAATGCTAATAAAACTAAACTCTACACATGAACTGTGTTTTATAATAACGTTCACAAAATGAAACACTTTGTTTTCTACATTTTACTTAAACATTTGGTGCTGCTTTATAATTCTCAGTGGCGTAAACACATACAGACAAAGAGAGCATGCAGAATGTTTTTAATTTTTTTATTACTTTTAACAGGGGGGCATGGTGGATTAGTGGTTAGCACGTTCACCTCACACCTCCAGGGTCGGGGTTCGATTCCCGCCTCCACCTTGTGTGTGCAGAGTTTGCATGTTCTCCCCGTGCCTCGGGGGTTTCCTCCGGGTACTCCGGTTTCCTCCCCCAGTCCAAAGACATGCATGGTAGGTTGATTGGCATCTCGGGAAAATTGTCCGTAGTGTGTGAGTGAATGAGAGTGTGTGTGTGCCCTGCGATGGGTTGGCACTCCGTCCAGGGTGTATCCTGCCTCGATGCCCGATGACGCCTGAGATAGGCACAGGCTCCCCGTGACCTGAGAAGTTCGGATAAAGCAGTAGAAAATGAGTGAGAGAGTGAGTATTACTTTTAACAGATGCTAGCCAGAGCAGGTACAGCGTCTGATCCCTCGTTGTCAACCAATTCTTATACCTTTTGTATTTTTACATCAATCTTTCTTTCTTTATTCACCTTACGTTCCTCTTTTCTTTCCCTATTTTTCCTTCTCTTTGTATTATCTATGTGTCTGTCGGATAAGTTAATAATTGGTTGTGGTGTAACTTTATAGTTATTATTATTTATTTGCTGAGAACCAGTATTAAGAGAACCAGTATCAGGGCGTAGGAAGATTCCTGTAACTCCATCCTGTACATGCCATTGTCTCACAACAACCGATAAAGTCGTGATTATTATTGTTGGTTTTAAATGTCCACAAAAAGTGGTTATCAAGCAGGATGTAATAGAGGATATCATTTTTCTCAAACACTGAACGTATGAATAACATTAAAAATAACAGTGAGCTGTATCATAAGCAGATGAGAAGCTTATATTTAATAATAGCCAATTAAATATGCTCTTAATTAGTCTGTACCAGTAATCACAGGCACTGTAAATGTCTGCAAGATAGTTTAACTCACTCACTCTTTTTCTACCGCTTATCCGAACTTCTCAGGTCACGGGGAGCCTGTGCCTATCTCAGGCGTCATCGGGCATCGAGGCAGGATACACCCTGGACGGAGTGCCAGCCCATCACAGGGCACACACACTCTCATTCGAATTTAAAACATGACTTCAGTATTTAAGATTTGAACGACTGATTAATTTTCTTATTCTGTTCATTGTTCCATGAATGTAATGAGAATAAAAAACAACTCTTACTGTTTTTATGCAGCTCTTTCCAGCAGACTTCTCCTCAGCTGCCCTGACTACAATTCTTTCCTTGTATACGCTCTTCACTGAGTTTATGAAGCAGGACTTCTCAGCTCCAACTGGTCCATGAAGCAGAATTCTGAACTGCTTGATGTCTTGGCGGTTTTCCATAAATTTAAGAAGTTCACATAACTCTTCACATGCCTGGTCATGTCACTGCAAATTTTTATTTTTGACTGCATGTTCTACGTTTGCCGTATTATGTTTGGCGTTCTGTTGCACATTACTATTCCAATGTCGTAAGACCTCAGTGAGTGGAATTCACTGAAATACCTAGTGGGCAAATTGTGATTCTTATGTGCTTGCTATTTTGAGTTTATTTTCTCCGGTGATTTAATACAGTGGTCCCCAACCTTTTTTTTTTTTTTTGCTGTGGACCGGTCAATGTTTGATCATTTTACCGCGGCCCGCTGGGGGTGGGGTGTGGCAGCTGTACAATTAAATTAAAATTAATAATTTAAACATCCCTTTTTACCTCACTACAATGCTAAATCAATGAGATCCCTGACCTTGTTTCTTTGCAACGAGACGGTTCCATCTGGGGTAATAGGAGATGATGACACCCGAAGTGTGTTGCTTATGTCCAGTTTACACCATTGTTTTGTTTCGGTTGCCGTCACTGCAGAAATCCCCGCTTCACACAGATAGCATGTCGGAAATGGCAATAGGGATGTAAGTGCTGTGTTGACAATCTCAGGGTATTCCGCCATGACTTTAATCCAGAACACCGGCAGAGTTTCTAACTTTCTTACGACGTCTGTTTTGTGCTCATTGTTGCTAATTTGTGGGCTTTAGTGACCACTCAGTTTTCTGTGTGTGGAAAATGAAAATACCCAAACTACCACCTAAATATATTAAAGTCAGACAATGCAAACATATAAATACTGAACAATTTCTAAATGACCTGGCTAATATTAATTGGACTAGATTTTATTTAATTCCTTCTGATTAGAATGCATGGGATTTCTTCTGTTCTGAAGTAAAAAATAATTAATCCGCATGCTCCAGTTAAAACGATTCGTGTGAAAGGTCGATATCTCCCACAGATAAGTCCTGATTTAATAAACCTTTTCAAAAAACGTGATCATGTGTGGGGGGAAAAAGTAAACAGTCTAAAGACCTTATATCAACAAGTTAGGAACCACCGCAAAGCACAAACCCCGAATGCAAGATCTACTGTAACTACTATAAGGGAAGCCTTTAGTCAAAATCAGAATAATCCTAAACAGTCCTGGAAACATCTAGATCACCTCCTTAATAAATCAAATAATGACTCTATTAATAGCGTTATTGTTAATGATCATGTTATTTCTGATCCTCTTATGATCGCTCAGGCATTCCATGCACACTTTTCTCAAATTAATAGTTCACTATACTACTACTGATTATTTAGTTTCTTCTAATTCATCAAATCAAACTGATGGATCCTTTTCATTTTCTAGAATTCAGCCATCTGAAGTATCTCAGGCCATTTCTGAATTAAAAAATGGTAGTGTTGGACCCGACGGGTTGGAAGCCAAATTTCTTAAACTTGGATCCAGTATATTAATACATCCACTTTCTGATTTGTACAATATGTCTCTAGGTACGAGTTCCATTCCAATTGTTTGGAAAACAGCAAGAGTAAATCCAATATTTAAGGGAGGTGACAATACAGATTTAAGTGATTATCGTCCAATCGCTATTATTTGTACAGTTACCGAAATATTTGAAAAGATTATTTATCAACAATTATATAAATATCTCAATCAATTAAACATATCTCCTTATCGACCACTACAACTGCTTTACAGTAAATTCACTAACGATGCATAACGATCTCCTGTGATAATCATCAATGCACTGGTGCTATATTTCTTGACCTCTCCAAGGCTTTTGACTTTGTAGATCACTACTTGCTCTTGGACAAGCTTAAATCCATAGTTTTTAATAGAAATGCTCTCTTATGGTTCAGTGCTCATCTCCATAACAGATGTCAGTTTGTTCAATTCAAAGATGCCCAGTCTGATGAATTTATTATGGGAAAAGGTGTGCCACAGGGTTCTATCCTCGGCCCCCTTCTTTTTTCTGTTTTTGTTAATGATCTCCCGCAAGTGTGTAATAATTGTCAAGTACATCTATATATCTAGATGATACTGTTGTCTATTTTTTCTTCAGAACAAATTACAGACAGATTTTAAATCTATTAAATCTGCTGAACTTAACCTGTTTTTTTGATAACGGTACTCCAGTGACAAGAGAGACCTCCTGTTAAATATCTGGGAGTTTGGCTTGATCCAGAATTAAATTTCAAACCACACATTGATTACATCTATTTGAACTTGCCACCATATTTGAAAAGATTTTTTTTTGTGCAAAATACTCCAACTTATTTTCTTCGACACTCTCAATGTCTGACATTTATTGTCCCTGTTATGTGCAAAGTAGTCGGTCAGAGGTCCTTCTGTTTTAATGCTCCTTCAGACTGGAATAATCTGCCTCCATCTGTGAGATCTAATACTACTTTAGGCTCCTTTAGAACATCTCTGTTAACCTATTTGAAAACTGATTGTAAATGCTTTTAATTGTAATGGTTCCTTGAAATACAGTGATCCCTCGTTTATCGCGGTTAATGGGGACCGGAACCCCTCGCGATAGGTGAAAATCCGCGAACTAGGATTGGCCCCAAGTTTGACCTTTTCACTGATGGTCATCATCTTCCTCTTCCTCTTGGGCTCACTCGAGGAATCTATCGCAGGGGCACGGCGCTTAGGAGGCATCTTAAGGGCTTTACAAAAAGTTAATTTCGAACACAATACGCGAGACACAGTTGACAGCATGAACGAGAGTGGCGAGATACGACAAGGGAAGAAGCTGGGAGAGGATGCGATGATGCGCAGCCAATCAGCTCAGATCACACGCCGGGAACCAATCACGTGCCTTGTCTGAGTGGCCGTGGGTATGAACAAACCTCTGAGAGAGTTTCTCTCTTTTGTCTGACATCCTGGGAAACCGTTTTTATTTTTCGATTAATATTTTTGAAAAATCAGTGATGCATTGAGGCCGCTTAACTTGAACCGCGAAGTGCCGAGGGATTACTGTATCTTGTGCTTGAAAACTGATTGTCGGTTTTTGTAATTGCTATGGTTCCTGAAACAAATGTCTTTCTAAACATTTGTATACCTTGGAGGGGACGGGGATCTGTGAGCGGAATTGTCTAGTAATGTTTTGTTTGTTTTGTATTGTACTGAATGCACTGTATCTGTTGTATGTCTTTGGTCCCCCTTGAAAAGGCTTTCCATGAATACATTTTAATTCTAACTCAGATTTCAGCTTCCGTTTGCTGTTTGGGATAAACACACTGAGAGGTTATTATTATCACTGCTACGGAAATAATGACGTGACTTCTGACCAAACTGATTAAGTTTTACAACAACAAGGATAATGTATGTAATCAAACCCTTTATTGAAGTTTTGGTCTATATTCTTGCAAACTATGCAGATTTGTACTATTTCTTTAGATATATGGAATATCAAGCCTGATTTCAATCAAACAAAACATTCCTAAGTTGATTACTCACTTCCAGTCTGGGTTTCTCCAAGATTGCTCGAAGTCTGTACACAAAATGACACTTTTGATAATACAGAACTGAGAGAATAAACGGAAAATTAATTAATTAATTAATCTCTCACTTGATTTGTTTCGACAAAGTGTTGTAACCTTTTGGAGGATCTGCTTTTGATTGTTTTGATTGTCCCCAATCCATTTTTTCCTCCATTGAAGCTGATGATCTTCCAAAAACCTAAAATATGTAATTTTCTTAAATTTAAAATAAAAACTTGTTCAAAAGTATTTCATGTATCAGATTCCATGAATGTATGATGTGTAGTTATTTTTCTCCTTTATAGAGCAGAAAGAAAACGGCACTTACCAAGTGTGAGCTCAGCAGGATTCTGTGCTGTTGCTTTCACTTTTCCCACCTCCCCCCTTCTCCTATCTCTCTCTATCTCACACACACACACGTCATGTCAAAGAGATTGTATTGTTATTTTAGCTACACATCACTGTCGCACTAGTGAAATGAAACGACGTTCCTCCAGGATTCTGGAGCTACAGAAAACATATCATTACAGAATATTGGTATTGTATGTCACACAGGATTTAGTCAAATTCTAATAAGCCACTTAATCTGATATTATGCACAGGGCCAATAAACTCTGATTCAGTATTATAAATGTTTGTTTCCCCACTTACAAAGACAGATGTCAGCTAAAGCCTGTATAAAAAGATATGTCTTAAGACGCGTTTTAAAAGTCAACAAGCACTCGCTATTGCGAACATGGAGGGGAAGAGAATTGCATAAGGGGGGGGGGGTTAACATAATTAAACCCACAGTAGTAAGTCGAATCCGAGGTACCACGAGAGAAATTGAAGATGAAGATCTGAGTGCACGTGAAGGAGTGTAAACCTGGAGAAGTCGAGTAAGGTATCGTGGTGAGAGATTATGAAGTGCCTGATAAGTGAAATGTTAATAAAACTAAACGCTACACATTAACTGTGTTTTCTAATAACAGTCACAAAATACATTTTACTTAAACATTTGGTGTTGCTTTATAATTCTCAGTGTTGTAAACACATACAGACAAAAAGAGCATTCAGGATGTTATTATTTCTTATTAACGATGTTGAAATGGACTCAGATGACACTGATGAAAGCGACTCAGTGAATGAAGATGCAGGTGCAATGGACAAAGAACGTACTAAAATGTAAAAAAATTGAAAAATCTTTCATTTCTATATCTACAGCTAAATTTTTTTGCTTTTTTTTTTTTTTTGAATATTTGGGTTTTACTGGGTTAACAGATGCTAGCCAGAGCATACAGCACAGAATGACTTCAACAAGCACTAAAGATGTGCGAACACTGGAATAAAAGACTTCTGCTCTTATTTTGAGCAGGAAAACACTGTGATTTATCAACAGAGAGAATAAACGCAGATTTATTATTAACCTTAAAAAGAACCTCACTGATCCAGAGTCCAGAAAATAAACAAAGCTTTGTTTCAGCATAATAACAAAGTAAATACAGGTCAGTTATTGCAAATGTTTGTTTTATTAGTAAATTTATTTAAATATTTTTTTCATTTTATCAATTTGTTTTGTACTTACCTTTTCCTTAATATTTCTGCTTTTATAGATTTCTGATTTATAGATGGTTCTTAAATCCTTGTTAACTAATGGGAACACCTCACCAACGTGTCAAGAAAAGACAGCGCCACCCAGTGGCCACGAGATTTTCGCATTAATTCCAGTATTTTACGAATGCAATGCCATATCACCACGAAACTTGGTATGGTTCATTAGCGGCATATTCTGAGCGCATCTGATCGGCTTGACCCCTGAATCGCTGCTTGCAGCTATATTTATTATTATTCCTCTTCTGCCATTGAAGTCAATGGCAGCCCATAGAACCGTACGTAGGAAAGTTATGTAATTTGGCACACATGTAGAGGCCAGTCTTATAAGTTACTATAGCATCTTTGGTGTGACCACGTCTTTGCCTTACCTACTCTGTTGTGTTTGCTGGTATTGAACCCTGCCTGTTGTTCACGAGATTGTCAAATAAAGCTGCAAATGGATCCTCAGTCTTGCGACTCGTCATTACAGACGGGTCTCCTTCTTCCCCGCTACAGCCGGCCAGTGGGTGGAGCTGTACCTCGTGTGCACCTGTTACTTGTTATCTCTCCTTATTTAAGTTTGGTGTTGATTGTGTTTGGGGGATTTTTTCCGTTTGGGGTTGTTTTCTGTTTTGTTTCTTCCTTATTTTCTAAGTATTGTTTTTCATTTGTGTTCTCAAATACATTGTCAGGTTTAAACTGCTAAAAACTTTATCAAAGTTCAGACTAATTATTCACATTTTAAATAAAAGGCTAAATGGTATTTTGGTTTTCACTGCGTCCTCCTTATTTGTCATGACTTGAGCTGGTTGTGACAAATGTGGGGGCTCGTCCGGGATGACTATAAACTCATATAAACTCATTTTGCCTCAATTGGATAAAGTTCCTGTAAACCCCGACTCACAAAGATGTTATGTTCAATATGTCTAGTTAATGTCACCTTTAGTGAGCATAAGGTAGGAAGACAAAAATGTAAACCACAATTTTGTACATGCATGCAATGTCAGGTATGAACGAGAGTGTACTGGCCCCTTGTGGGAAGAGTTATTTGTGTTTTGAGTTTCTTGTGTTTTGTCCACGCAGAGCTACCGTAGTTCAGGAATTCTCTTAACATTCCTACGGCAAGTCATACTCCAGAGTGTTAAAGTCTGTAAACTAATATTTTGGCCCCTAAACATATCTGTCTGTAAGTATTTGTTTGATAGTGTTCTTAGCTTCCATTAGATACCAAATTTAGTTATTTTAGCATGTTTTCTATTTGTAATTTATAAGAAAATATGTGGCGCTATTACTGTTAGCTTCCTTATGGCATTTTCCCATGTATATTAGCATATTGCTATTCGCTCGCTAATGAGACCGTTTTTTGAGGGTTTTAGTTATTTCTAAGCTACATTTTTTTTCTGTATGTTACAGTTTTACAGTCTTTCCAGTAAAACACACTAAAAATGCAAGCCGCTTCCTAGTTCTTTATCTGAGACTGATAGCTATCTGTAAAGCTAGTTCACACACACTAGTAAAAGCAGAATAGAGACCAAACCCTCTTTTTGTCACTAGACCATACAAAACCACCCTGCTGTGGATCTTTTTAATATAACAACACACCTTATCATGATTGATTTATTACTCAATTACAATATACAATTACAATTACTCTAACTTCTGCATATATATATATATATATATATATATATATATATATATATATATATATATATGTATGTATATATATATATATATATATATATGATGTCAGGGATCAGCCCGGACTTCTGGCCATGTGTTATTGTTGTTGCCACGTGTCTGCCCCGCCTTCGTCTGCTCCTCCCTGTCTCCACACCTGACCCTAATTGTGTCATCATTGTCCTTTGTATAAATGTGAGCCGGAATAATATAAATGAGTGCGGAATCATTAGTTACGTTTGGTTACCCTAGTCATTGTTACCTTAGTCAAGTGTCGTCATCTGTATTGCTTTAGTTCTAGTCATTTACTGTCTTTGTCTATTGTTTATTAAACCCAATTCCTTTGAAGCTATCCAGTGTATGGGTCCGTCTCCTTCCTTCACTGGTTGTGACAGAATGATTCCGCTGACAACTTGGACCCAGCAAGATAGCTCGGACCGGCCTTTTTTTTGTCATTATCCCCCCATTCAAATTGTCATATTTTCCCGGACTGTTCCGTCAGTCTATCAAGATCCATTTTAATCCTTCCTGGATCTATTTTAATCATCGTCTCCACCGGACTGTTCCGTCAGTCTTCTTGGACCTTTTTTTTTTCGGTGCCCTGCGGCATCGCCCCGCACTTTACTCCGGTGAGGGACGCTGCTCCATTTACGGTTTCGCCGAGAATGTCGGCTCACTTCATTTGTGGGGGGTGTTGCAGGCCCGTGACGGAAGATATTTCCCACCCTCCCTCCCTTTTCCTCAGTTTGTCGATGCAAGGGTTTGGCCGCGGTGCATACGGGGACGCTGCTCGGCACATTAGCTCGGCTGTGGACGTTGCTCGGCCCTTCAGCTTGGTGATCGATGTCGCTCAGCTATTTGTCAATTTACAAAATGCAAAGTGAGCAAACAAAAGAAAAATCTAAATCAGCCTCAGTGCTTAGCTCTGCAGTGTTTGTTCTGTTTTTGTTATTCTTTCCTGTTCTTTGTCAAGAAAACCCCATCAGTTTTACCAGAGATGAACTGCTGAACATTCGGCAGCACACACCACAAGATCTTTTTTCCGGTTTTTGAGTATTCTGACGTTTTGCTGAATATCGTAGTTGGCGGAGCGGCTGCGCTGTTTAAGTGCTTCAGGACGTGCAAACAGGGAAAACGCACCGGCGCGCTAGTGAAACTCAGACAGTGAGAACACCGCTGCTTAGCATTCATCTGGCAAATCTCTTCTCTCTATCCAACAAAACGGACTAGCTTCTTCTGCTCACCCAGACTAATAAGGATTTTCCGAACTCGGCTGCTCTCTGTTTCACGGAAACCTGGCTGAACGACTCCGTTCTGGACATCGCATTAAGTCTGCCGGGCTTTCAGGTCTTTAGAGCGGAACGCGACGCGGAATCAATGGGGAAATTGCGCGGCGGCGGGACGTGTTTTTACATCATTGAAAGGTGGTGTTCTGATGTAACTGTGTTAATGATGATGTACTGTCCAGATCTTGAAACACTCTTCATTAACTGCAAACCATTCTATTCGCCACAAGAGTTTTGTTCGTTCATTCTGGTGAGTGTTTACATTCCACCGCAAGCACACGTGAGCTCGGCCCTACAGACACTCGCTGATCTGATCACAGAGAGTGAGCAACAACACCCGGACTCTGTAGTAATAATTCTTGGGGACTTTTTAATAAAGCGATACTCTCTCGTGAATTGCCTAAATACAGACAGCATGTTACATGTCCCACCAGAGACAGTAACACACTGGATCACTGTTACACTGTAATAAAGGATGCATTTCACTCTGTCCCACGGGCAGCTCTAGGACATCTGATACCGACCTACAGGCAGAAACTAAAAACAGCTAAACCTGTATTAAGGACTGTAAAAAGATGGACTAAGGAAGCAGAGCAGGATCTACAAGCCTGTTTCACTCTCACGGATTGGACTGTTTTTGAAGCTGCTGCCTCCGACCTGGACGAGCTCACAGAGACTGTAACATCATACATCAATTTTTGTGAGGATTTGTGCATTCCTGCCAGGACTCACTTAACCTACAACAATGAGAAGCCATGGTTCACTGCGAAACTCAGCCAGCTCAGTCAGGCCAAAGAGGATGCTCACAGAAATGGGGATAGAGTCTTGTACAAACAGGCCAAATACACACTGGAAAAGGAGATCAGAGTGGCAAAAAGGAATTATTCCCGAAAAATTACGGATTCAGTTTTCCTCAAATGACTCCGCTTCAGTTTGGAAAGGTCTGAAAGCCATCACCAACTACATGACACCATCCCCCAGCACTGTGGTGAATCAACAACTGGCAGATGACCTGTTCTACTGTAGGTTTGAAAAAGCTAGATCTGTGTGAAGTACCCTCATGCTTCAAAAGCTCCACCATCATCCCGTCTCAAAGAAAAATTACCCATTCGTCCCAAAATTACCATTCTTAAGGACTACAGACCTGTGGCTCTAACATCTGTGGTCATGAAATCATTTGAAAGACTGGTTCTGGCTTATCTGAAGGACATTACTGGACCCTTACTGGCCCCTCTGCAGTTTGCCTACAGAGCAAACAGGTCTGTGAATGATGCAGTCAATATGGGACTGCATTATGCTCTGCAGCATCTGGGCAGACCAAGGACTTATGTGAGAATCCTGTTTGTGGACTTCAGCTCTGCCTTTAACACCATCATCCCATCACTCCTTCAGCCCAAATTAACCCAGCTCTCCGTGCCCTCCTCTGTCTGCCAGTGGATCACCAGCTTTCTGACAGACAGGCAGCAGCTAGTGGGACTGGGAAAACAGACACCACACTGATCAACCTCATCCAGGACGGTGACGAGTCTGCTTACAGACTGGAGGTTGAATGGCTGGCTGTCTGGTGCAGCCTTAACAACCTGGAGCTGAACACGCTCAAGACAGTGGAGATGATAGTGGACTTCAGGAGAAACCCCCCTGCTCTACCCCCCACTTACCATCATGGACAGGATTGTCACAGCAGTGGTGTCATTCAGATTCCTGGGAACCACAATCTCCCAGGACCTGAAGTGGAATATTCACATAGACTCCATTGTGAAAAAGGCCCAGCAGAGGTTGTACTTCCTTAGTCAGCTGAAGACGTTCAACCTGCCACAGGATCTGCTGAAACAGTTCTAAACTGCAATCATTGAGTCCATCCTCTGCACCTCAGTAACTGTTTGGTTCAGCTCAGCCACCAAAAATGACCTCAGAAGACTACAGAGGTTAGTCCGGACTGCTGAGCGAATCAGTGGCACAACTCTCCCCACTCTCCAAGACCTGTACTTCTCCAGAGTGAGCAAAAGGGCAAGGACAATCACTCTGGACCCCTCACATCCAGCACACTCCCTCTTTGAACTGTTTCCATCTGGTCGACACTACAGAGCCCTGAGCACCAGAACGATCAGACATAGGAACAGTTTCTTCCCTCAAGCAATCCATCTGATGAACAATTAACACCATGGAACACACAACACCTAATTGCACATTTCATACTTGCACATTTGTACTATGTATTCCTCAATTGCACATTTCACAATTGCACATGTGTACATACAATTTCGCCTATACTGTATATGTCATTCTGTTACACTGTGGAGCTTTTGTCACTAAAACAAATTCCTCGCATGTGAAAACATTCCTGGCAATAAAGCTGATTCTGATTCTGATTTTGTAGGATTATAGTCAGGTGTATGATCAACCAATTATACCAAACAGGTGCCCATTTCATTGCTATTGGAAGGAGTAATTGTCAGTCAAAGGCGGGTTCCCAAAAATGATGTCATGACATCATTGGCTTCGCAGCCGTCTATCTCTGCAAAACAAGCACCGATTGGCTCAAGTGAGGGCTTGTTTGATTCGTTAGGCCCTGGGCTATTTCGTAAATTTAGAATTTTTGAAACCCCCAATGAAAAGTTAGAGCCGAAAAACAAGATGGTGGCGCACTACTGTTTCCAGTTTTCGGAACACAAACTGAATATTTTAAGGCTTACAGATTCCAGTTCCTTGGACCTGTGGGGATTTTTGTGGAATATTTGTTTTGGAATATATTATCCCAGTGAAGAAAGGGAAGCGTCTAAAGGTAAGGGAAAAACTGGTATAGCGCCACCTAGGTCAGTTTTCTCCAATTTTTTTTTCAAATAGTATGACGGCTATGAATCATATTATGCTTTGTGTGTGGGCTTAAGAAAATATTCTAGTATAAACTTTACTGGGTAAATAGATTTTTTCGTGTTTTTAGAGGATTTAATGCTTTAAAGCTGCAATGAAGCCTGTTTCTGGCTCATCCCCTAGTGGTCACTTTGTCTTCCGTGCCGTGCGCGGCACAGCGGTCCTACAAATTCTGCAATTGCCTTTAATGCCGACAGAATAAGCACATCTTTTTTGTCATCTATTTCAGTCTCCTCATGATAGTTGCTCACTGGGAAGATGCATTTCAGTGGTGGACCAATTGTGTGGCTGCATTCCTGCATCTAGACATAGAAAATACAAACAGTCAGAAAAATGCTAACAAAAACTTCTATTTGCACAAAAACAGCAGAAAACAGGATCAAATTTGGATTGATTACAAGAAATTTTAAACACAAGTAGGATAATATGTGTAAGAAGAAAAAACCTTTTCTTCGATTTTCCTGCTTTTGTAAACCTCAGCTAGATCCTTTGTAACCAGTGGGCAGACACCATCATCAATTTTTGTCATCAGAACCACATGAGGGATGCCTGGGGTTCACAGATTTCAGTGATGAGTGGCAGGACGTGGGCGGAGACAAGACATAAATAAAAAAAAACACATGTAGAAACATGAAAGCATGGAACACAATTGGGTTACCAAGTGTGTGTTGTGCTGTTGGCTGCTGTGCAAGTCGGCTTGCATCGCTTTGTGTAAAGGAAAGGTACATGGAAAAAAATATCTTCACTGAACACATCTAATACAGGGTTTAGCATCGGCAGGGGGCGCTAAAGTGTAAATTTCACAAGGAAATACAACATATGTGAGGTTTAATAAAGTAAATCAGGAACTAAACTGGAAAGAGGTGAAATTAATCCTGAACCATGATGATCAGTGATGATAAAAAAGTGAGCGGAGAAAAAAAATTAAACAAAACCCAACGTGTTAATGTAAAAATAACAATAAAAATATGTAACAGAAGCGGAATCGATCGTAATGATGTGTGCTGCTCAGCTCGGCTCCCAGCACTTTATTTTTTATTTATTTATTTAAATGTGTGAAAAGTGCTAACATTCAACAACACATTCATGCCAGGAAAATTCAGACAGACAAATTAGCTGAAATCCCAAAATACCTCATAAAGGTATTAATTTATTTCTTTTTTCATAAAATGTAAAAGCTTTAAAGTTTATATAAAAAGGACTGTAGGCCAACTGAAAAAAGAGTCCATTTTATATAAACCGTAAATCTTTTACATTTTATGAAAAAAGAAATAAATGAATACACAAACAAACAAATACTCTTCCACAAAAAATACACACTAACTATTAAATACAAATCAATCCATAAAAAACAAGAAATATAATAATATAACAAATGTAAGGTTCTTACATATATTATAACACATCATTTAATAACTCACCCAAACTGAGGGCAGATTTTCTGACTGTTTGCATCTTCTGAATCATCTCCGTCTTCATCGAGGAGATGCTGTTTGCAGGCACTACACTCACCAAACAGTGAACTTTGTCATTCAGACTGGGTTCATGTATGTAGTCTGGATCAGTATCAGTCAGTGGAGTAACAGGATTAAACTGAAGACAAAGAAAAGAACAATAAAAGGGTATAAATGACTTTAAAATACTGCATCATCTGATCATGTGGCATCTGTAGTTGTAGATAATTTACTGAATGAGTTATGAGTAAAAAAACAGATGATCTTGAATTAAGACATGTTCATTGTCTTTCTTACTGTATAGTCTTCTTTGACACGGCCATGCAGCACATTAATGATATCATCAGGATGAATTCCATCTTCCTCATGATCTTCCAGACCCATAACATCACTGAAGACAAACGGCAAGGTGACGGAATCTTTGTCAGTGATTTTGTAAGTTTTGTACTGTGGGAAGAAAAGAAAAGAAAACAAAAGTGCAATAAAATACAGATAAAAGCAATCCAAACCAGGACGTAGAATCTTATCTGATTAGAGCCAGTGTTAGGGCAGGTTTTCATTACAAACAAGCAGAAGCCACACCTGAGACTCTGAAAGCCAAGATCATGGGATTAATCAGATGGGACAGGGTGAGACACATACATGTGGAGACACCAATCTTAAAGAGAAGCACATAGGAACACAGACAATAGACAAAGCCCTGGCTGACCGCCCTCTGGTGTTCATACAGGGAACTGTTCAGCGGTCCATGACACCCACAGCATGCCAGTGTGGTTAAGAATGTGATCAGAGTGAAAGTGTGAATTATGTACAGTAGAGCAGTTGTTATGAAATATAATAAATAAATAAATAAATAAACAAATAAACAAATAAATAACTTGACCTTTCAGACTCCCTTTACAATGCACTTAGAGCTATAATATTTAAAACATGACTTCAGTATTTAAGATTTGAACGACTGATTGATGTTCTTATTCTGTTCATTGTTCCAAGAATGTAATGAGAATAAAAAACAATTCTTACTGTTCTTGTGTAGCTCTTTCCAGCAGACGTCTCCTCAGCTGCCCTGACTACAATTCTTTCCTTGTATACGCTCTTCACTGAGTTTATAAAGCAGGACTTCCCAGCTCCAACTGGTCCATGAAGCAGTATTCTGAACTGCCTGATGTCTTGGTGGTTTTCCATAAATGTAAGAAGTTCACTTAACTCAGATTTCAGATTGCTCGGGCTGTTTGGGATAAACACATTAAGAGTTTATCATTCACCTTTGACATTTAAATTACACACAGATCACCGCTACTGAAATAATGACGTGACTTCTGACCAAACTGATGTAGTTTTACAACTAGAAGGATGATGTATATAATCAAACCCTTTATTTAAGTTTTGGTCTTTATTATTGCAAACTATGCAGATTTATAATATTTCTTTAGATATATGGAATATCAAGCCTGATTTCAATCAAAAAAACATTCCTAAGTTGATTACTCACTTCCAGTCTGGGTTTCTCCAAGGTTGCTCGAAGTCTGTACACAAAATAAGGACACTTTTAATAATACAGAACTGAGAGAAAAAAACAGACAATTTTTTCTTTAAAATTAATTTGTTTCTTCTGTTTATTTATTTATTTATTTATATCTCAGTTGATTTTTTCCAACAAAGTGTTCTAACCTTTCGGAGGATCTGGTTTTGATTGTCCCCAAACCATTTCTTCCTCCTTTGAAGCTGATCTTCTTCCACAAACATAAAATATGTCTTTTACTTAAATTGAAATAAAAACATGTTCAAAAGTATTTAATGTATCAGATTCCATGAATTTATGATGTGTAGTTATTTTTCTCCTTTATAGAGCGGAAAGAAAACGGCACTTACCAAGTGTGAGCTCAGCAGAATTCTGTGCTATTGCTTTCACTTTTCCCACCTCCTCCCTTCTCCTTTCTCTTTCTCTCTACCCCCCCCCCCACACACACACACACAAATATGCATTCATTTCCCCTACACCCAAGTAAATGCAAACACACACATACACAAGTCAAGTCAAGAAGAATTTATTGTTATTAATGGTGCTTGCAGAGCAACATTCTTGTTATCTTGCATACTTTTTATTATTCTTCCGGACAAAAATTTGGTGTGTAACTTGTCCCGCAGCTTTTGTCCTAGACCCATGAATGAGGTGTCAAATTGACTGGCTTGTTGAGGAGAGGCTATGACTTTTATTAGCGATCCAACCAATGATGTTCACACTGCAGACAAAAATGCGGCCAAAAAAAATCCCATAGACTTGAATGGGAAATTCCTAAAATTCATTTAATCACTCACACATGCAGATCTATCTATCTATCTATCTATCTATCTATCTATCTATCTATCTATCTATCTATCTATCTATCTATCTATCTATCTATCTATCTATCTATCTATCTATCATTCATTCAACATTAAGAATTGCATGTACTGTTCTTTGCAGTATAATAATAAGTAGAATGACTGCAGTATGGACATGAACTGCCTCACGTGTATTCTGGTCAAGTCACGTGACGTCACGTGAAAATAAAAAATGAGCACAACATGGACATGTGACATATCAAAACACTCAGCACAATGAGGGGAATTGCCCGTGGGTATTCTGGTAACGTCATGTTATGTCACGTGAAAATCAAAAATTAGCACAACATGGACATTTGCCACGTGCAAGCACCATTCACATTTTCTTCAGGAAATGTACATTCTAGTTTTTATTGTTATTTTAGCCACATATCACTGATGCAGTAGTGAAATGGAACACGTTCCCCCCCCGGACTTTGGAACTACAGAAAACATGATATCATTACAGAATATTGGTATTGTATGTCACACAGGATTTAGTCAAATTCTAATAATCCACTTAATCTGATATTATGCACAGGGCCAATAAACTCTGATTCAGTATTATAAATGTTTGTTTCCCCACTCCTACAAAGACAGACGTCAGCTACATATACAATACATGGACTTTATCCACATTTATTGTCTAAAGACATTATCGTAATCATCAGCTCTGTTAATGCTATGTTTCACTGCATGAACAATAAGGATGTCCACGTCCTTCGCATCCAGCTCTTCGTAGTAGTGCTTCGAGGGAAAGATCTGATTCATGATGCCTAGTATGTGACTGCAACACTGCATCTGTAGACAGACGAAATAGAAATGCTAATAAAACTAAAATCCACATATTAACTGTGTTTTCTAATAACATTCACAAAATGAAACACTTTGTTTTCTACATTTTATTTAAACATTTGGTGTTGCTTCTCGTTCATGTTCATGTTCATGACAGCACAATCAGACTGGGTTAAAATTATATCATGCAACAGAACAATGATCCGAAACACACCACAAAACAACATCTGAACGTCTAAAGAAGAAATAAGTCCAAACATTTACATTTACATTTACAGCATGTGACAGATGCCCTTATCCAGAGCGATGTACATAAGTGCTTAAATCTCTAACATTGAATACATTAATGCTGGTTCACTAGGTTACATACTTAAGATACCATGAGTTTAAAACATTTTTTCAAAGTTACAATGAAAAAGTGTCAAAGGTTTTTTTTTTTTTTTTTTTTTTATGCAAAAGATAAGGAAAGAAGTGCTAGTTGAAGTGTTTCCTCAATAAGTAGGTCTTCAATCGCCGCTTGAAAATAGCCAGTGACTCAGCCATCCGAACTGCTAGGGGAAGTTCATTCCACCACCTTGGAAACCTCAACCCCATTGAGATGCTGTGGTAGTATCAGAGCAGAGCAGAGCATAAAATCTTCAAACATCATTAAACTGAAGCAATATTGTAAAAGGGTTGGGTCTGAATTTCTTCAAAACGATGTGAGTGTCTGATAAAAAGAATCAAATTGTAAATTTACCATTTTTGTGCAAATCGCCATTTTTTTTGGTGTTTCTGGTGCTCTCCTTGAAATTCAGTGTTTGAAGCACTATCTACTGAATTTACAAAACTTGAAGCTTCACCTCAAATGTGTCCATGTACCAAGACTCTTAGATGACTGATCTCTGGATTGCTGATCTGAAAGTGTCTTAACCCCTTTATGCCTCGGCCCCCTTTTGCAGGTTTTTCGCCTACATGACCTACTCAACAAAAAGTGGTACAGCTCCCACATACTTTGACACACAGGGGTGAGCCTGGTCTCATTGGAAAGAAGAGATTCTCTAGTTTCAGATTGATTCTAGGCCTTATGGACCAAATAACAACTGAGGGTCATAGCTACATGTCTTGGCTTTCACAAAAAAAAAATTCAAGTCAAAAGACCCAAAAATGGCTTCAATAAAAATATTTTTCTACGGACATGGTCGTCTGGTCCAGCGTTTTTGTGTAGTTGTTTACTGTATAACTTTGAATTAAAAGGCTGCATGCTCAGTTTAAAAGGCCTAAAACAAGCAGAGACTCTCTGACTACTACTCTGGTGTGAAAACAGGCCTGTAACTTGACAAACTGAGCTGTGAGAGGGACAAAAGGTTAAGGATTACGCAAGAATTCTTCTGCGCAGCTTTTTCACGCAGATCCTGGCAGAGGAGATGCGGCATGTTGCATATCGTTGGAATCGTCTGCTTATTGGCTAAAGAGCTGTAGAGGTCCCAGCCCATTTCATTGCTATTGGAAGGAGTAATTGTCAGTCAAAGTCGGGTTCCCAAAAATAATGTCATGACATCATTGGCGTCTCAGCTGTCTATCTCTGCAATACAAGCACCGATTGGCTCAAGTGAGGGCTTGTTTGATTCGTTAGGTCCTGGGCTATATACATCACGTAAATTTTTAATTTTTGAATACCCCAATGAGAAGTTAGAGCGGCAAAACAAGATGATGGCGCACTTCTGTTTCCAGTTTTCGGAACACAAACGGAATATTTGCGGCGCGACCAAAACATTTTGGACTAAAAGGCTTACAGATTCCAGTTCCTTGGACCTGTGTGGATTTTTGTGGAATATTTGTTTTGGAATATATTACCCCAGTGAAGAAAGGGAAGCGTCTAAATGTAAGGGAAAAACCGGTCTAGCGCCACCTAGGTCAGTTTTCTCCAAAAAAAAATTCTAATAGTATGAAGGCTGTGAATCATATTGTGCTTTGTGTGTGGGCTTAAAAAATATTGAGAGTATAAACTTTACTAGGTAAATAGGTTTTTTCGTGTTTTTAGAGGATTTGATGCTTTAAAGATGAAATGAAGCTTGTTTCTGGGTCATCCCCTAGTGGTCACTTTGACTTTTAAACTGTGCCCAAGTACAGTTGCAGCTACTTGTAGAATATTTTGATTATGTAACAAGAACAGCAAATCTAATTTTGATTTAGTCTTGAAATGTAATCATGTAGTAGAAACAGTTTCCATCTGATCAAGTGTAAAAAGTCTGTTTTTGTTTTCAGCATGTTTTCTAGTTTGCTCTCAGCAGCTCAACTGGCTTCTCTAAATTGCCACTAGCTATGAGTGAGTTGTGTGCAGGATTGCGAGCAGATAAAATAAAAGAGCAGATGTTCATAATTCATAAAGTTTATTAATCATACTTCCACATACTCTCAATATGCTTTACATGGAAGAGGTCTCCAAGGATCATTTCTCCAGAGGGTCAAACACATTAACCAGTTGAGCATGTACACAAAACTTGAATAGTACTTAGACTTTTTTTTTTATACAGGATATAAGGTTTAACTTTCTTATGTTCACCTTTAACTTCATTAAACATTAATTCTTCTACCTTTTGTATTTTTAACATTGATTTCCCTTTGTTTATTCACCTTACGTTTCTCTTTTCTTGTATTAAGGGAACCAGTATTAGGGCGTAGGAAGATTCCTGTCACTATAAAGTCATTATTATTGGATTTTTAAATTTCCACAAAAAGTGGTTATCAAGCGGGATGTAATAGAGGATATAATTTTTCTCAAACACTGAAAGTATGAATAACATTAAAAATAACAGTGAGCTGTAGCATAAGCAGATGTGAGGCTTAAATTTAATAATAGCCAATTAAATATGCTCTTAATTAGTCTACACCAGTAATCACAGGGACAAATTACAATTTTATGACTTTGTGTTTGTAGTTATAGTTGAAGTAGTTAATCAAGATTAATATATGAGCTCCATAAAGATTTGATGATAATAAAGACCTACATCCCAATTCTGTTTTCCAAATGGACTTTTTAGCAAATATTCAGATATTTATGTCTTCGATGTAATCGTTAACAAATCCTGCAATTCCCTTTAATGCCGACAGAATAAGCACATCTTTTTTGTCATCTATTTCAGTCTCCTTATAATAGTTGCTCACTGGGAAGATGCATTTCAGTGGTGGACCAATTGTGTGGCTGCATTCCTGCATCTAGACACATAGAAAATACGAACAGGATCAAATTTGTATCGATTACAAGAAAAATTAAACACAAGTAGGATAATATGTGTAAGAAGAAAAAACCTTTTCTTTGATTTTCCTGCTTTTGTAAACCTCAGCTAGATCCTTTGTAACCAGTGGGCAGACATCAGCATCGATTTTTGTCATCAGAACCACATGAGGGATGCCTGGGGTTTCATTACAAACAAGCAGAAGCCACACCTGAAAGCAAAGAAAGCAAAGATCATTAAACAGGAAGGACAGGGTGAGACACATACATGTGCAGACACCAATCTTAAAAAAGAAGCACATAGGAACACAGACAATAAACAAAGCCCTGCCCGAACGCCCTCTGGTGTTGTGACTGGGAACTGTTCAGTGGTCCATGACAACCACAGCATGACAGTATAGTTAAAGATGTGATCAGAGTGAAAGGGTGAATTGTATACAGTAGAGCATTTATTTAATATAATTAATGGATAAATGAATGAAAGAATGAATAAATAAAAACTTCTTGACCTTTCAGACCCCCTTTACAATGCGCTTAGAGCTATAATATTTAAAACATGACTTCAGTATTTAAAATTTGAACGGCTGATTAATTTTCTTTGTTCATTGATCCATGAATGTAATGAGAATAAAAAACAACTCTTACTGTTTTTGTGCAGCTCTTTCCAGCAGACGTCTCCTCAGCTGCCCCGACTACAATTTGCAGGACTTCCCAGCTCCAACTGGTCCATGAAGCAGTATTCTGAACTGCTTGATGTCTTGGTGGTTTTCCATAAATGTAAGAAGTTCACTTAACTCAGATTTCAGATTGCTCGGCCTGTTTGGGATAAACACATTGAGAGTTTATAATTCTCATTTGACATTTAAATTACACACAGATCACTGATACTGAACTAATTAGTTCTGACCAAACTAATGTAGTTTCACAACAACAAGGATGATGTATTTAATCAAACTCTTTAAATTTTGGTCTATATTCTTGCAAACTACGCAGATTTGTAATATTTCTTTAGATATATGGAATATAACTGTTAATGTAATAATGACATGAAACACCTGAGATCAGGACAGGTAACTGAAGTTATAACTGTTAATGTAATTTGACATAAAACACATAAGATACATATTTTTACATTTGTTGGGATCCAGTCTGATAGAAACAAAGTATATTAATAAAGTATTAAAGTATAAAGAGGTTTATTACTTTTGTCTCCATGATCTTTTTATTTATATCCATTCAGTATAAAACTTAACTGTGGAGAGATACACGGGTTATACAACAACGTTTTTGGTTGTTTATTTACTTTCGAAAATAGCTTAACTGTAAGATAATGAAGCATAATAGATATAAAATATAAAATCTACCTGTAGGACTGTTTTGTCCTTCATTATCCATCGTAGCTTTGTTTTTATTTCTCCTTCATTATTCACCTGAGATGATCCTGGGATTGGAAATGCCCGCGCAAATGAAACAGCGTTCTGCGCATGAGCGGTGACCTTTCTTTTTTTTTTGAAAGAGGGCGTTGTCCAACATAGATATCTACACACTAGATGTCGCCTTGGGGTCCTAAAACTGCGTCAAAACCGCCGCCATCTTTGTACGGTGCTCCTTTACCTGAAATGAATATTAGGAAATTATATTTCTTGTTCTGTTGGTTTGATTTAGTCCTTGGTTAATGACCACAGCTAATCCCTGCTAGTTACCCATTAGTTTGTAACAGTTAGGGAAACAGACAATGTTTGTAGATCCTGAAGCTCTTAATAAGGACATTAAAAATTGACCCATGCTTTTTTGCTTACAGGTGAAAAGACCCAACTTTATGTATGTTCTGTAAGATTCCCTCATCTGTCTAACATATTTTATTAGATTGTCCTGGACTTAACACAAGCAGAATGCTCTTTTATCAAGTTACTTCACTTAAGGACATATTTAATGACATTATGCCTGAAAAAGGTTTGGATTTTTTGTTTTTGTTTTGTTAATTAAAATAAAAAATTGTATAATATAACTTGCTGTTTATATTTGTAATATTTATTATATTTATAAAATATAATTTATAATTTGTTATATTTATATTTGTTTTGTTTTATTGCATTCATATGATATTTGTATTTTTGTAATTGAATTTTGCCATGAAAAATAGCTTTTGATTGCTGACATGGTATTAAATAAAATAATCAGAATCTGAATCTGTTTGTAGATTCCCAAGTGATAAACAGAGACGTCAGTCATGGACAAGTTGCAGGGACATTCAGCTGACTGTCCTGGAAGGATATCACCAGTTAGGTTGGCAGTGTCACACACAAGTTCAGCCTCAAAGTCAAACTTTTTTTTATTATTATTATTATATACTTATTTAATCTGGCAAAGGTATTGCAGGAAATTAATAAATATAAGATTAAACAGTCTATGGCACCTCGACTATCTAACTTTCACATTATGTTCCTTATGTTCCTTTCACATTATGATTATGTGAATCATATTTAATAAACCAATACGATTTAAATGTTTAAATGAACATGTATAGTCACACCATTGTAGCAGTGTTACATGCAGTAGACTATAAGGTAAGTAGTGATTGTTCATATGAAGTTTACTCAAGTGGAAGAATGTAAGTAATAAACTTACACCTACTAGCACTATGCATTATATTGTGAAAAAGTAGATTATCTTCATATCAAACCTTAAATTTTCTCTGGACTTAATGATAAATACATGTCTGGCCTTTGGAACGAACCAAAAAAGACTAGAAAATCGCATTCATGACGATTTATGGTGATTTTATTTCTTTGCCTACATTGACGCTAATGCATTAAGAGGAGGGGGTCCCCTGTACCAAGATGGCGGCTCAATTGACGCATTCGTTCCAATGTACTTGCCCCATACAACGCGACATATATCTATGGAACGAAACCCCTGGAAATGTAGTGCTTGCCGCGGAAACACCATAGATATCTATACACTAACGACAATTCAGACAACCCGGAAGAGGTTGGTATAGTTTGTGATTGGAACACTTAGCGATCATTGGACAAGACACCTGTCACTCAAGGTATACATGAAGTTCCAACAGAAAAGTTGGATTAGATGGATGGAATGGATTACTGTGGATTAATTTTGTTATTTTCTTATATTTAAACGGAGAACTTTACACATTACACATAAGATTCCATACCTGTATATCGGTAAGTTTCAAGTTAAGAATTGTCGTTGTGTATTCGGATTTGTTAATGTGTTTTGCACTTCTCGGCCACCGTAGCAGAAAGAAAACAGCACTTACCAAGTGTCAGCTCAGCAGGATTCTGTGCTTTTGCTTTCACTTTTCCCACCTCCTCCCTTCTCCCTTATCTCTCTCTAAACACCCCCCCCCCACACACACACACACAAGTCAAGTCAAGAAGATTTTATTGTTACAGTATTTTAGCCACACATCACTGACGCAGTAGAGAAATGAAACGACGTTCCTCCAGGATTCTGGAGCTACAGAAAACATGATATCATTACAGAATATTGGTATTGTATGTCACACAGGATTTAGTCAAATTCTACTAAGCTACTTAAAGGTGAGGTCTCCGATTTTTGAGAAATGCTTTAGAAAACCGAGTCGGGCCGACTAATAAACAAAAATCAAAACAAACGTGTAGCCAATGAGCAGAAAGGGGCGTGTCTTGTCAATATGGGCGGAGAGAGTGTTCAGTGTGCATGTGTGACATTAGCAGAAAGCGGTTTTAACATCGACATGGAAGATAAAAACAAAGAAAGAAAGAGAAGAAAGACTTACGATAAGGACAAGAAGTAGGACGTGTTAATATAGGATCAGCTTTCCAGCGCTGGAGAGAACTGAAGGAGCAGGAAGTTGGCCACATATTCACAGGTTGGAGTTTCCCGAGTCAATAACTCCTGAGCTAAACGCTGTTACTACACAAATAACACCTCTTTTCTATCGTAGTAATGTAGAGAAGCAGCTACTGTAAGTAGAAATTTTGAGTATCTATACTTTAATAGAATAATTATTTTTTACCAGACTTTTTTCTTCTACTCCTTAGATTTTCACGCAATTATCTGTACTTTCTACTCCTTACATTTTAAAAATAGCCTCATTACTCATTACCTATCAAGATAAATCGTGCCATCTGGATAGAGTGAATTTTATTGTGGTTTGAGGAGAAGTATAAACATATACCATTCCGACACCCTATTGGTTTGTCTGCGACCCATCGCACCTGCACATGACACAGTTACCCCAATGCTGGACATAACAGACGGAGCCAAGTACGAAAGTGTCCGTGGCAGAGGCTCAAAACTCAATGTCTCAACAACCAAGCACCAGCACCACCGAGGAATTTGGTAGCCAGGAAAACCAACCAACCCCAACCCTTATACATCCCCGGCCATACCTGGAAGAATTGTTTTAAATGTTTGGATGGAAAAATAAGTCATTGTGCATGCGCTGTAAGCTATGCGCACCCAAATACCACAGGCTAATGGCTTTCAAAATATTGCCTAATTTTAAAAGCATATTGCGGTGAGCTGAAATTTTGTTATTATCAGTCAATTATTAACAAATTTGACTTTAGACAAATTTTATCTAAGCTTAAATTATTGCTAGATTTGTAAGTTAATTGTGCAAAGCTATAGGTTTTGTTATTATCAGTCGATTATTGACAATATTGTAGTGACCTAGTAACGTACTAATAATGATAAATTTGTAATGTTTGCTGTGGCAAACTTCAGGTACATGCCAATGGTTTGCTTGCTACCAGCAGGCTATGATTCAACATTGCAAACAAGTTTGGTGGCTCGGTGTGTGATTTAAAATCTTTTTTTTACCAAATGTTATCTGAGCGTATATTGTTACTATATGCAATATTTGTAAGTTAATTGTGCAAAGCTATAATCTACAGCTGGTTGATAAGGTATGTGCTAAGGATAGTCATGACCCTGTCTGTGTATGAGAGTGCACACGCCTGTATGGGGCCCTATGGGTCCTTGTAAAGAGGTACTGTAATAGGCCCAACTATTAGCCAAATGCTCTTTAAAATGTTTTTTCTGCTAATTTTCAGTCATGCCAGCAGCTGCGTGTGGTCCTAAAACAGCTTTAAAGGATATACTGTAGTTCACCCAAAAAAAAAATTCTGTCATCATTTCTGTTCAACAATTCTGTTCTCATCCTCATGTTTTTTTAAATCTGTATGAATTTATTTATTCTGATGAACTTCTTTTCCTCCTTGAAGAATACCAGCCCTCTTGAAATGACCCAGCAGTTGGCTGCGTACCTGAGGTGCCCAGGAGACACAGTCGAGGTACTGAAGTCCTTCCCAGCCGTGTGCCAGCTATCACTTAAGCTTAATACGGCTCCAAGAAGATGCATTGGCTCAAAGAACTTTGAGAAGCAGCTGCTTTTATGGATGAACAAAGCCTATTTGTAACTCTTTGTCGCATGTTCTGTGCTTAACTGATGTTGATTACCCTGTTGTTGTTTAAGTCCAATGTGTTTGTTTCAAGAAAAGTTATTGATGGCATGCCTCTGAAGTCTGACTTTTTGCACCATTACAATACTTATAGCCAACTAGTCATATCTTCTGCTGCATGAAACACAGCTCAGTCATACACATATATGGTTCTTTAATGTATTTGCATTGTACTAAAATGTGTTCTTTTTCATTGGGCATATACAGTGTGTGGCTGAAACAGGTAGCCTAGTGCATCCCAAATTTTTCAAACTTATCATATTAATATAACATTATAGTCATTATGACCTTTAGAAATATGTTAAGGTGGGGTAGTGCACAATAGGCCCCTGTGGCACAGCCTAAGCTTTTGTCCTCAATGGCATTCTTTCCTTGAATTACTTTTACTTTTATACTTTTAAAGTAGTTTTGAATCCAGTACTTTTACACTTTTAGTTGAGTTGATGCTTCAACTTCTGCAGAAGTATTTTAAAACCCTAGTATCGATACTTCTACCTGAGTAATGAATGTGAATACTTTTGACATCACTGGCGGCTCTCCACCAAGCTAGTGGGCACCTGCTAATGAGTTTTTAACACTTACTCAGTGGTCCAGAATCACTGAGAAGGTGTCTAGACCTTTAGACAGATTTCTTTGTGTGATCCAGGAACTTTTAGAACTGTTACAAGAACTGGCTGGTAACATGCTCAGGTGTTTATCAAGAATTTCTAGAAAACAAAAGATGGCAAACTAAACACTAAACCACTGCAACTGTTGTCTTTGATGAAGCCACAAAGACAGAGTGTACAAATTGTTTTGGATAAAAGTTTTCCATAATGTGTGCAAGTTTCTGTGAACCCTGAATAACAAAGATGTTATGATTGATATGTCTAGTTAATGTCACCTTTAGTGCACATAAGATAGGTAGACAAAAATGTTGTACATGCATGAAATGTCAGGTATGAACGAGACCAAACCCTCTGTTTCTCAATAGACCATTAAAAAAAAAACACCCTGCTGTGGATTTTTTTAATATAACAACACACCAAATCATGATTGATTTAAACACATCTAGTTTATACCTGTCATACAATTACTTTAACTTCCTCAAGTATATTATATATACCTTTAGTTCTCTTTGAGAAGCTCAGAAAATAAACTCTGTTACTTTACATCACATCTGCCTCCGTCATCTTCTGTCCCTGACATGATATCACCACTCACCTGAAAGGCGCTCTGTTGGGCCGAATCGATCTGGCATCAAGACGGATCCTTCTTGTACTCCATTAAGGAATTCATCGTCTATTTCCAAGAGGTACTTGGTATTCCCACTGGAGATACATCTGTATGTGATAAACTGTATCATATTAAGCAGGGGTGGGGGGCTCGGTGGCTTAGTGGTTTGCACGTTTGCCTCACACCTCCAGGGTTGGAGGTTCGATTCCCATCTCCGCCTTGTGTGTGTGGAGTTTGCATGTTCTCCCCGTGCCTCGGGTGTTTCCTCCGGGTACTCCGGTTTCCTCCCCCGGTCCAAAGACATGCATGGTAGGTTGATTGGCATCTCTGGAAAATTGTCCGTAGTGTGTGAGTGTGTGTGTGTGAATGAGAGTGTGTGTGTGCCCTGTGATGGGTTGGCACTCCGTCCAGGGTGTATCCTGCCTCGATGCCCGTTGACACCTGAGATAGGCACAGGCTCCCTGTGACCAGAGGTGGCAAAAGTACACACATCCTTTACTCAAGTAGAAGTACAGATACCCATTTTTTAAAAGACTTCAGTAAGTAGAAGTAGTGACTACACTGTTTTACTCAAGTTAAAGTAAAGAAGTATGGGCTCTGACATGTACTTAAGTAAAAAGTCGGCGTTACTACTACGTTTAGTGTCATGCTGGTAACTTGATGTCATGTTTTTTTTTTATATATATATGTGTGTGTGTCTGTGTGTGTGTGTGTGTGTGTGTGTGTGTGTGTCTGTATGTACTGTATATGTATATGAATATATAATTTTGGAGTGTGCTGATGGATATTTGTGTTCATCAGCCACAAGAGTGTTAGGAAAGGCAGGCACTGATGTAGGTGAGGTAGGGTGGAGTCAGTGTTCACATTCATCCCAAAGGTGTTCAGTAGGGATGAGATCAGAAAACAACCACATATAGCAGGGAAGGTTAGGTGACCCAATACTTTTGGAAATATAATGTATACCAAGTGTATCACCAAGGCCATATCCCAAACTGTAGGGAGATTCCAGCTCTGTCCTTGAAAACAACAATTATTGTGATGTTTTACAAATGACAAAATTAATGCTGATTAAATTAAGCACTTTGTGTTTTTTGTGTTGACACCAGGGTGGTTCTAGGATTTCATCTTTAGGGGGTTTAGCCCTCAGTGAGAATTTAAAACATGAAGAGTTTTATATTATATATTATATGACAACACTGGTAATAAGAATAGTGACATTTCACTGCTTTTGGTTGCCGTCTTTGCGTCTTTCCGCCGATTAACATTATAGATAAACGCCTCCAGCTCTGACTGCTCGTGCACGCTGCGCGTACCTGAGCTTCTCCGTTCAAATAAAGCAGACAGCTGAAGACGCACTTTTGAAAGACTACAACAACGCTCTTTAAAAAAAACGCTCTTGGATCAAACTGATAAATGTCCTGCAGTTTAATGTCATTTTTATTGTTTATTTATGAAAGTAAAAATGATCCTTATAGTTTCAGGGTGGCTGAGATTACAGACAGGGGGCTGAAGCCACCCTAAAAAGGTCTAGAACCGCCCCTGATTGACAAAATTCGCAACGCATTCGCCAGGAATCCTTTTTGACGCCGATTATTTCAAACATCTCCCTCATATATGGCCATGTGTGTTCAGGAATGTCCTCGTTGTTAGTTATTTTAACATCGGTGACTCCCTCTGAATGAACATTAGCCATTCCTTTTGTAGGCGTGCTGCTCATTGTTAGCTACGCTATCCTTAGTCTATGTCTGATAGCCAGTAAATAATACAGTACACCAGTCACATGGGGAAAAAGCCGCACAACGATAGGATGATAGGCTGGAAACCGTGCTCAATGAGAAGAAATAATACTAAAAGTAATGAGTCCGTTTTGAAAATGTAAGAAGTAAAAAGTACAGATATTTGTGTAAAAATGTAATGAGTAAAAGTAAAAAGTTGTCCGAAAAATAAATAGTGGAGTAAAGTACTGATACTTGAAAAATGTACTTAAGTACAGTAACGAAGTATTTTTACTCCGTTACTTCCCACCTCTGCCCGTGACCCAAGTAGTTCGAATAAATGAATGAATGAATATTAAGCAGGGGAAATCTTCGGCGGGTGACTACTCACTGCGGTTCCATACATTAGCGGCGCTAGCAGTTGGGATGAACGAGCACTTATAACAACATATTGTACACTAGCGGCCGCTAGCAGTTGGGATGAACAAGCACTTATGACAACATATTTAAACCTGAACTTTGTCTATACAGTAGTTATCAGCGTCCAACTATACCATGGGGTTGGAGAATTTCATTCAGCGATCTGATTGAACGGAAAATCGTATGTTGCCTTGTACTTCAAATACTTCCACACTCTTTCGCCCACCAGAACTACACTCTCCAGGACCAGAACCCATGCAGCTCGATTCAACCAGGATCCCACTGTCAGAGCATCATCGGCGGCTAACCCAGGGTCTGTGTTTGTACTGTGCTAGAAATGGGCATGCAATTGGAGAATGCCTCATCCGTCCTCCAAGAGCTTTGGTGAGTACGGTTCATCCCGAAAAGCACATTTACAGCAGCAGGAGAAACCCCCAGTCTTCATCCATGTGCCTACTTCTTTTACAAGTAATAATAATAATAATCATAATAATAATAATAATAATAATAATAATAATAATAATGCATTTTATTTCATGGCGCCTTTCAGAACACCCAAGGTCACCTTACAAGCAATACTGCATAAAACAAAACACATAGACAAACAGCATATACATATAAAGTGCATTTAAGTCTTAATAAAACATGTTATAAGAAAGCCTGTTTAAAAAGATAAGTCTTAAGACGCGTTTTAAAAGTCAACAAGCTCTCGCTATTGCGAACATGGAGTGGAAGAGAATTCCATAGGTGGGGGGCAGCATAACTAAAAGATCTGGCACCCATAGTAGTGAGTTGAATCCGAGGTACCACAAGAGAATTTGAAAATGAAGCTCTGAGTGCACGTGGAGGAGTGTAAACTAAGTTTAACCTTGTGGAAAAGAACTACGACACCCATAACTGTGAACTCCTTGCCAGTGTTGGCTTTGGAAGAGTGTAGAAATTGGCTCGAGCATACCTTCACCATGCTGACGGATCATAAAAATCTCCAGTACCTCTGTGAAGCAAAACGGATAAACACCAGACAAGCCAAATGGGCTCTATTCTTTACCCGTTTCAATTTCATCATCTCTTATCACCTGGGAAGTAAGGATTGCAAAGCTGATGCTCTCTCTAGAATGTTTTCTCCTGCGGATGGCCACGTCTTTCCCATCGAATGGAGTGAGGAGGACACGTTCCCTGAAACACCTTGATTACTAAGGCACAAACCTCTCCAGGCACTGGTCACCCCGGCATTAAGTCAACCCTCTCGCTGCTTAAACATCACTTCTGGTGGCCCCACATGGCTCAGGACGTCATAAGGTTCAGGAGTGGGTGCATGTAAAACTTCTTCCTCTACCTATCCCTCATCCCGCTACGGAACTCCCAGCCTCACAAGGTAACACATGCATTTTTGTGGTAGTAGACTGCTTTTCCAAAATGCTCATACCCCTTAAGGCTTTGCCCATGGCCATGGAAAGTGCAGAACTGTTATTTCAGCATGTGTTTCAATATTTCGGCATACCATAAGATATTGTGTCTGACAAAGGTCCTCAGTTCATTTCCAGGTATGGAAATCATTTTTTAAACTCCTAGATGTATCTCCTCTGGATACAACATGCAGTCCAATGGTCAAACCGAACACAAGATCCAAGAAGCCATTTCCTCCAAACCTTATCCCATAACCACCAGAACTCTTGGAGCCAGTTCCTCTCGTGGGCTGAGTACGCACAGAATTTGCTACGCCAGCAAGCGACCGACTTAACACCTTTCCAGTCCGTGCTCAGCTACCAACCTCCAATGTTCCCCTGGACGGAAGAGCCATCAGAATTCCCTTCAGTTCAGCACTGGTTCCAAGAGAGTGAGAGGGTATGGGATTCAGTTCACCATCACCTGCAGGGGGCTGTCAGGTGCCAGAAACAGCAGACGGATGTTCCTCGTGCCCCAACACCCATCATCAAGTTTGGGGACACCCCCCACCCCACCCCACCCCCGAAGAGGATTAGTGTACAGCGTCCGGCAGCTCCTGGACTCCAGGCGCCAGGGTTGTCGGTTAGAATATCTTGTCGACGGAGGGATTCGGTGGAGGAACATTTGTGGGTCCCCAAAGATGACATCCTTGATCCCAAACTCCTCTGTGACTTCCACACTGCCCAGCCCAAAAAGGCCGCGCCCCGAAGTAGAGGCCATCCACCTCGACGCCGGAGGTCTCAGCGATTCTCAGGTACCAAACAGGAGTTGGCAGGTCTTCACTGTAATTATTATTTATAACATTTCTACTATTTTGTTTGTTTACACTAATGGCACATTTATGGCACAATTGTTTATATTTTGGGGATGCTATAATAATGAACAGATTTAAACACCATTACAAAAAAGTTTATACATGCAATAATTATAGTTCTCAGAAAAATTAACAAAATATTATAGTGAAAATAAGTAGATAAAAAAATTGCAAATACAATAAAAAAATTTAATCAAAGTAAAATATGACATCACTGTGATGTAATTATACTGACGTACTTAGGATTGCATAGGAAACCCTTCCGCTCTCCCACTAAAGGATGTGTCCTAGCACGGGTTAGTGTTGAAAACACAAGATCAATTATCAAAGTTGGTCTTACCTTGAACGCAGGTGTCCTTCGAAGTCCCCTAGGTCTTCTAAGGATCCTCTTTAAGTTCTTCTACTTAATCTATTGTTTGAATCTTTGAATGAAGGAGGCAGACTTAGACCTTTTTGTCTTTTCAGGATCCTCACAATGGGAGGCCTTGTTTTTATTAAAAGTAGTGTAATACAGATAGATGTGTGTAATATATCACTCACTCACTTTCTACCGCTTATCCGAACTTCTCGGGTCACGGGGAGCCTGTGCCTATCTCAGGCGTCATGGGGCATCGAGGCAGGATACACCCTGGACGGAGTGCCAACCCATCACAGGGCACACACACACACTCATTCACTCACACACTATGGACATTTTTTCCAGAGATGCCAATCAACCTACCATGCATGTCTTTGGACCGGGGGAGGAAACCGGAGTACCCGGAGGAAACCCCCGAGGCACGGGGAGAACATGCAAACTCCACACACACAAGGCGGAGGCGGGAATCGAACCCCCAACCCTGGAGGTGTGAGGCGAACGTGCTAACCACTAAGCCACCGTGGGCTTTTATACATTCAAGGTGGGCTTTTATACATTCCGTAGCATTACTGTTACCAGTTGGATTTGGCTGCTGGGTTTGGTCGGCTTTGTGCCTTCTCGACAGACACCATCTTGTCTCATAACCGTTTCTCGTTTTCCCAAACATATCTCGTCGGCAACTCTGTGTGTTACTAATGTCTTTTTTTTTCTCTATTCTCAAGGTTAACACTTCTATATATGGTTATATGGTTGCAGTTAACTTCCTGCAACTGGTCAGGCTGTGATTATATATGACTGAAGCTTTCTCTCACCATGGAATTCAACAGCAAGCTATAAAACACAGAAGGCTTCACTTCAACAGCAGGCCTTGAAACACTTGCATGCAGATTACTCCCAGGAATACACAGTAACCTTCATAAGCTTTCACTACAAGAAACAGGTTTTCATCTAAGTTTACAGAAAAAATAAGCAATATCAATCTAATCAATTCTATTACTGTAATGAGCAGTCATGAGGCTGATGATCCATTTGCAGCGTATTTATTGGAAACTCGTAACAGACAAGCAGGGTCGGCAACAGGAAACACAATGTCGTAGGGCAGGCAAAAATCAGACAGGAAATGACAGGCAAACAGGTCAGGGCAGGCAGCAAACAATCAGAAACCATAATACTGAAAACAAGATCAAAACCGAACCTAGAACATAGTGTCAGAAATAGGAAACAGCTGGTGGAGTAATTAGTCCTGGTGTGTGGATTGTGGGAATACATGGTTACAGGAGAATACATGATTGTAAATAGAAGAAAAGCATTTCAGAATTTTCTTGAGCGTCTGAAAATAAAACATAATAACACACAATGCATTATAATCTTCTTTTCTTTTGGAATCTTCTTCCAGCTGTCTAGGTACAGTGTCTGATCCCTCGTTGTCTTCTTCTAAACACTCATATTCAAATCTTTCAACCAATTCTTATACCTTTTGTATTTTTACATCAATCTTTCTTTCTTTATTCACCTTACGTTTCTCTTTTCTTTCCCTATTTTTCCTTCTCTTTGTATTATCTATGTGTCTGTCTACTGATGGATAAGTTAATAATTGGTTGTGGTGTAACTTTATAGTTATTATTATTTATTTGCTGAGAACCAGTATTAAGGGAACCAGTATCAGGGCGTAGGAAGATTCCTGTAACTCCATCCTGTACATGCCATTGTCTCACAACAACCGATAAAGTCATTATTATTGCTGTTTTTTAAATATGCACAAAAAGTGGTTATCAAGCAGGATGTAATAGAGGATATAATTTCTCAAACATTGAACGTATGAATAACATTAAAAATAACAGTGAGCTGTAGCATAAGCAGATGTGAGGCTTAAATTTAATAATAGCCAATTAAATATGCTCTGAATTAGACTACACCAGTAATCACAGGCACAAATTACAACTTTATGACTTTGTGTTTGTAGTTATAGTTGAAGTAGTTAATCAAGATTAATATATGAGCTCCATAAAGATTTGATGATGATAAAGACCTACATCCCAATTCTGTTTTCCAAATGAACTTTTTAGCAGATACTCAGATGTTTATGCCTTCAAAGTAATCCTTAACAACTCCTGCAATTCCCTTTAATGCAGACAGAATAAGCACATCTTTTTTGTCATCCATTTCAGTCTCCTCACAATAGTTGCTCACTGGGAAGATGCATTTCAGTGGTGGACCAATTCGGTTGCTGCATTCCTGCATCTAGACACATAGAAAATACAAACAGGATCAAATTTGTATTGATTACAAGAAAAATTAAACACAAGTAGGATAATATGTTTAAGAAGAAAAAACCTTTTCTTTGATTTTCCTGCTTTTGTAAACCTCAGCTAGATCCTTTGTAACCAGTGGGCAGACATCAGCATCGATTTTTGTCATCAGAACCACATGAGGGATGCCTGGGGTTCACAGATAAGTTAAAGAAAGCTGTCAGGGTGCTCAGAGGATACAGAGACACTAGTACAGGGGTGGCCAACGCGAGGCTCCCGAGCTGCATGCAGCTCTTTGCCCGGTTTCATGCGGCTCCTACGGTCATATCGAAGTTTGCATTTGTGTCTTTTTAATATGCGTGTTCGCTTCGCTTGAGTTCATTATGGTATTTTCGTCAAACAAGTTTCTCAGTAGGAGCAAAATCATTTGAGTAAACAATTTGTGTCAAGTTCACTCTCAAAATGACAAAAAAAAAGGTGATGTTCATATGTGCCCATGTGTATAATGCCGGTCTTTGCAGTAACACAGTAAAAAATATGGCTCTTGGTCTCTGACTGGTTGGCCACCCCTGAAATATTCGGAAAAGAGGTTAGATTAAATCCTGACACATAAGGGAGATCAGAGATGAGTGGCAGGATGAGGGCAAAGACAAGACATAAATCAAAACAAAACATGTGTAGATACATAAAAACATGGAACAGGAACATGTTAACACGTGTGTGTTGTGCTGTGGGCTGCTGTGCAACTCGGCTTGCATCGCTTTGTGTAAAGGAAAAGTTTGTGGAAAAAATGTCTTCACTGAACACATCTCATACAGGGTTTAGCCTTGGCCTGGAACAGGGCGGGGGGCGCTAAAGTATACATTTCACAAGGAAATACATCATATGTGAGTTTTAATAAAATAAATCAGGAACTAATCTAGAAACAGGTGAAATTAATCCTGAACCATGATGATCAGTGATAAGAAAAATGTTAGCGGAGAAAAAATATGAACCAAAACACAATTTGTTAACATGAAAAAGCAATAAAAATATGGAACCGAAGCGGAATCCAGCGACGTAATGATGTGTGCTTCTCAGCTCGGCTGAGTAATGATGTGTGCTGCTCACCTAAGCAATGTTTTATTTTTATTTAAATGTGTGAAAAGCGCTAACATTCAACAACACATTCATGCCAGAAACCTTCAGACAGTCAAATTAGCTAAAATCCCAAAATACCTCATAAAGGTGGCGGGATCAAAAGACAGCAGGACAGTAATACTGAGTGGGAAATTAAATATATTCTTAATAAGTCACCTCATTTATTAACACACATTTATGAAAGCATTTATGGAGATTTTAAAAATGTTCTTTTTTCGGTTGGCCCCTAGTTTTCTGAAAAGTAAAAAAACTGCAGAATGAATAAACAAACAAATGCTCATCTACAAAAAAAACCCCACTAACTATTAAAAACAAATCAATCCATAAAAACAAGGAATATAATAATGTAATGTATGTAAGATTATTACATATAACACAACATTTAGTAACTCACCCAATCCGAGAGCAGATTGTCTGACAGCTTTCATCTTCTGAATCATCTCATTCGTCATTAAGGAGATGGTCATTGCAGACACTACGCTAACCAAACAGTGAACTTTGTCATTCAGACTGGGTTCATGTATGTAGTTTGGATCATCATCAGTCAGTGGAGAAACAGGATTAAACTGAGGACAAAAAAAGATCAATAAAAGGATGTAAAGTACTTTAAATTACTGCATCATCTGATCATGTGGCATCTGTAGATGTAGATAATTTACTGAATGAGTTATGAGTAAAAAACAGATGATCTTGAATTAAGACATGTTCATTGTCTTTCTTACTTTATAACCTTCTTTGACACGGCCATGCAGCACATTAATGACATCATCAGGATGAATTCCATCTTCCTTAGTATCCTCCAGACCCATAACATCACTGAGGACAAACGGCAAGGTGACGGAATCGGTGTCAGTGATTTTGTAAGTTTTGTACTGTGGGAAGAAAAGAAAAGAAAAGTTCAATAAAATACTGACAAAAGCAATCCAGACCAGGACGTAGAATCTTATCTGATTAGAGCCAGTGTTAGGGCAGGTTTTCATTCCAAACAAGCAGAAGCCACACCTGAAAGCCAAGATCATGGGATTAATCAGATGGAACAGGGTGAGACACATACATGTGGAGACACCAATCTTAAAGAGAAGCACATAGGAACACAGACAATAAACAAAGCCCTGCCCGAACGCCCTCTGGTGTTCATACAGGGAACTGTTCAGAGGTCCATGACACCCACAGCATGACAGTGTGGATGTGATCAGAGTGAAAGTGTGAATTATGTACGGTAGCATTTGTTATGAAATATAAATATTGAATAAATAAATATAATAAATAAATAAAAAACTTCTTGACCTTTCAGACCCCCTTTACAATGCACTTAGAGCTATAATATTTAAAACATGACTCCAGTATTTAAGATTTGAACGACTGATTAATTTTCTTATTCTGTTCATTGTTCCATGAATGTAATGAGAATAAAAAACAACTCTTACTGTTTTTGTGCAGCTTTTTCCAGCACACGTCTCCTCAGCTGCCCTGACTACAATTCTTCCCTTGAATACGCTCATCACCGAGTTCACAAAGCAGGACTTCCCAGCTCCAACTGGTCCATGAAGCAGTATTCTGAACTGCTTGATGTCTTGGTGGTTTTCCATAAATGTAAGAAGTTCACTTAACTCAGATTTCAGATTGCTCGTGCTGTTTGGGATAAACACATTAAGAGTTTATCATTCTCATTTGATATTTAAATTACACACAGATCACCGCTACTGGAATAATTAGTTCTGACCAAACTAATGTAGTTTCACAACAACAAGCATGATGTATATAATCAAACCCTTTAAATTGTGGTCTTTCAATCAAACAAAACATTCCTAAGTTGATTACTCACTTCCAGTCTGGGTTTCTCCAAGGTTGCTCGAAGACTGTACACAAAATAAGGACACTTTTAATAATACAGAACTGAGAGAAAAAACAGACAATTTTTTCTTTAAAATTAATTTGTTTCTTCTATTTAATTATTTATATCTCAGTTGATTTTTTCCAACAAAGTGTTCTAACCTTTCGGAGGATCTGGTTTTGATTGTTTTGATTGTCCCCAACCCATTTCTTCCTCCTTTGAAGCTGATCTTCTTCCAAAAACCTAAAATATGTCTTTTTCTTAAATGGAAATAAAAACGTGTTCAAAAGTATTTCATGTATCAGATTCCATGAATGTATGATGTATAGTTATTTTTCTCCTTTATAGAGCGGAAAGAAAACGGCACATACCAAGTGTGAGCTCAGCAGGATTCTGTGCTATTGCTTTCACTTTTCCCACCTCCTCCTATCTCTCTATCTCACACACACACGCACACACGCACGCACACACGCACGCACACACGCACGCACACACGCACGCACACACGCACGCACACACGCATGCACACACGCACGCACACACGCACGCACACACGCACGCACACACACAAAATTCATGTCAAGGAGATTTTATTGTTATTTTAGCCACACATCACTGACGCAGTAGTGAAATGAAACGACGTTCCTCCAGGATTCTGGAGCTACAGAAAACATGATATCATTACAGAATATTGGTATTGTATGTCACACAGGATTCAGTCAAATTCTAATAAGCTACTTAATCTGATATTATGCACAGGGCCAATAAACTCTGATTCAGTATTATAAATGTTTATGTTCCTCTTACAAAGACAGACATCAGTTACATATACAATACATGGACTTTATCCACATTTATTGTCTAAAGACATTATCGTAATCATCAGCATGGACTGCACAGACCCTCACAAAACACACACACTGTTTTGCACACTTTTCTGCTGCACATACTGTTCAACATTTCAGCTGTTTTTGCACATATTGTACAATATCTCAGCCATTTCGCACATACTATACAATATTTCAGTCATCTGCTGTTTTTTGCACAACTCTATATATAATCCAAAGGACCTGCTGCTAAGAACCTGCTGCTGTTCATTCTTTTAAGCACGAAATATTGTTTGAACATTCAGTATTTACACCGGTCGGTCGGCGCTGTTTCTGTTACTGTTTATTGTCTTTTGTGTATTGCATCTTTTGTACTTTTTGTATTGTCTTGTAACTTAATGTCTGCACTGTTTTTTGTCCTGCACTGTCTTTTGTCCTGCACTGTCTTGTTTGTCTTGTCCTGCACTGTTTGCACCAGGTTGCACAGTTGCACTTTATGTGGCTAAGACTACTTGTCCTTAGCCCTGTCTTTGTTTTATGTAGCACCCTGATCCTGGAGAAACGTTGTCTCATTTCACTGTGTACTGTAACAGCTATATATGGTTGAAATGACAATAAAACCTTCTTGACTTGACTTGATTTTGAGTAGGAAAACACTGTGAATCATCAACAGAGATATTGTTAGAGATAATAAACACAGATTTATTATTAACCGTAAATGGAACCTCACTGATCCAGAGTCCAGAGGGTAAACTAGTTCAGATGGAAACCATCATTTCATGCTGCCACAATAAATTTAAACACTGCACACCAACACAACAGCAGTTATAGCTGAGAGCTTTGAAAGTTTCAGCATAATAACAAAGTAAATACAGTTTAGTTATTGAAAATGTTTGTGTTTTTTAGTAAATTTATTTTTTTCTTTTTATCAACTTAACCTGTTTTTTGACTTACCTTTTCCTTAACACGTCTGCTTTTGTAGATAGTTCTTAAATCCTATTGGGCACACCTCATCAACATGTGTCAAATAAAACAACACATAATGCATTATAATCTTCTTTTCTTTTGGAATCTTCTTCCAGCTGTCTAGGTACAGCGTCTGATCCCTCTGTGTCTTCTTCTAAACACTCATATTCAAATCTATCAACTCTTCAACCAATTCTATATTCCAACACAAATAATCCACAAAAATCCACACAGGTCCAAGGAAGTGAAATCTCGTTTTGCCGCTCTAACTCCTAATTGGGATATTCAAAAACGAATCAAATCTAATCAGGTCCTAACGAATCAAATAAGCCCTCATTTGAGCCAATCAGTGCTTGTATGGCAGAGATAGACGGCTGGGAAGCCAATGGTGGCATGACCTCATTTTTGGGAACCCGCCTTTGACTGACAATTACTCCTTCCAATAGCAATGAAATGGGCCGGGACCTATACAGCTGTTTAGCCAATAAGCAGACGATTCCAACGGTATGCGGCATGCCGTATGTTCTTTGACTGTGTCTGCGTGAACTGGATGCGCAGAAGAATTCTTGCGTAATCCCTGACCTTTTGTCCCTCTCACAGCTCAGGGTGTCAAGTTACAGGCCTGTTTTCACACCAGAGTGAAAGAGAGAGAGTCTAGGCTTATTTATGGCTTGTCAGATTGAGCCTGCAGCCTTTTATTTCAAAGTTATATAGTAAACAAGTACACAAAAACGCTGCACCAGACGACCAGGGCCGTAGAAAAATATTCATATAAAATCCATTTTTGGTGAAAGCCAAGACATGTGGCTATGACGCTCAGTTGTTATTTTGTCCCTAACATGTTCCAGAAAAATAAGATTAATCAGTTTATCAGAAAAACAACCTAGGCGGACAGGAAAATCTGCATTCAAACCCCTGTAACTTTGTGCCAGTAAGGCCTAGAATCAATCTGAAACTAGTTTCTGAAACTAGAGAATCTCTTCTTTCAAATGAGACCATCAAACTCACCCCTGTGTGTCAAAGTATGTGGGAGCTGTACCACTTTTTGTTGGGCAATGCATATAGGCGGAGGTCCATAAGAGGTTTTAACTCACTCACTCTTTTTCTACCGCTTATCCGAACTTCTCGTGTCACGGGGAGCCTGTGCCTATCTCAGGCGTCATCGGGCATTGAGGCAGGATACACCCTGGACGGAGTGCCAACCCATCACAGGGCACACACACACACTTTCATTCACTCACACACACACACACTACGGACAATTTTCTAGAGATGCCAATCAACCTACCATGCATGTCTTTGGACCGGGGGAGGAAACCGGAGTACCCGGAGGAAACCCCCGAGGCACGGGGAGAACATGCAAACTCCACACACACGAGGTGGAGGTGGGAATCGAACCCCCAACCAGGAGGTGTGAGGCGAACGTGCTAACCACAGTTAAACTGTTTTTTGTTATTTAACGACATGGACACGTTAACATGCTGATGTGAACGGCTTCCACAAATAACTACCATTTATCTGCATGTGGTTCAAAAGGCGCACACGGTAACTGTTAATAGTGTGTCAAATATTATAATGTTGTTCATGTGCTGTTATGTAGGATGTGTTATGTATTTTATATATATATATATATATATATATATATATATATATATATATATATATGTATATGTATATGTATATATATACGTATATATGTATATATACACATATATACACACACATATATACACACATATGTGTGTAGCCCAGCTAGGGTTATATTAAGTATATTTTCTGTTTTTTTAGTGTAATTGGTCGTTTAGGATTGTTTGTGGATCAAACAATATCGTAACTGTGTCTGTGTGTACGGCTGAAATAATTGTGTACTTCCCCTTTAAGAGGTAACGCATGTACAAGGTTTGTTAGTAATGCACTGGCTCAAAACGTGTCTTTGCCTAGCACGCTAGTTCGGTTATTTGTGATTGGCCATTTTCTACTTATTCCCGCCTCAGCGGGTAGATGGTGAATTCTGATTGGACAAAGGGAGAGATTTGTTTTTTTTTTTTGCTCCATCGAGTTTAAGTCGGCTATATAAAACACAAACTGGCAAAGTGTTAAACTGTCTGTATTTGGCGGAAGAAGTGTTATTAATACTTTAATACTTTTATTTAGTGGATTGGTGTTTATACTCTGTACGATAGCAAACGTTTACGGTTTGTTCTTGTGAGTCTGCTGTACAGCGCAGTTTGTCGCTACGTTAACTAACAGGACTAAGCTAAAAAAGAGAATTCTATCTGACGGGTTTCCAGCAGTGCGTTTAGTTTATTTAGTTTTCGTGACGGAGAGAAAATCATGGAGCAGTTGTGACGGTTTGGAGTCTCGTTGCCATGGTGATACAGTATCGCGGTGCTGGTCGAGAGAGGAGGCCGTGAGACTACAGGGATATCTACCGCTTCATGTGAGAGAAGTAAACCACCTTGGAAGGCATTCAGGTGATCTGTTTGTTGTGTTCTTTCAGCTCGGAAGATTGAACAGGCCATTTGTTGTTTTAAAGGCCAACACGCTCCCCAGCAACGTTACAGGCCTACAACAGGTTAGCGTGTGTGTGTGTGTGTGTGTGTGTGTGTGTGTGTGTGTGTGTGTGTGTGTGTGTGTGTGGGCCCACGCATGTGTTTGTCTGAGAATTATTATATTGTGTGTAGGATTGCAACGGAGCGGAAAGTTTCCTGTAAATTTTGGGAATATTCCAAATTGGAAACTTTACTGGAATTTATTGGAATTATTTGGAAATATAGGGAAATTTATATAAACTATATCATATAAATAAACATTTTGTTTGGTCATAACACTCCTAATTTACTGCTTATTACGAGTTAGTAAGGTAGTTATTAAGTTCAAGTATTGGGTACAATTAAGAATGTATAATAATAATAATATAATAATATACAATATCCTATTAATATTCATGCTAATATCAACTGTTGTGGAAGAATGTAAGTACCTGCAGGGGTTTTGGCCTCAATGGCCTTCCAGTAAGCAGTGTGCTGTGTGCAAGTGACCGAGGAACGCAGGGTACAAATTCAACTTAAATTGCATTAAATCTTGTTTTAAACAAAATTATGCTGCAAGATATTTTTTTTTAACTACATTTAAGTTCCTTGTTATAGACAACCCTGCATTTTTTTAAATTCCCAATTAATTCCCATATATTCCCGCCTTGAAAATTCCTGGAATTTTGCAACCCTAATTGTGTGTTCTATTTTCCCGGAGTTTTGGGTTATTGATGCTTTTGTTTATGCTCCTGAAATTGATCTGAAGTATATGCAACACTGGATCTCTGCACATTGTTTACTTGGCGTTTACTTTAAATTTGTCTTTGTTTATTCTGTTTGTTTGTTACATATACTTAAAACAATTATTTAATATTTCAACTTGTACATAAATAAACGTGAGTTTATTTATCTTGTGAGTTGATTGAAGCTTTGTGATAACTTACTGCAGTTACTGTACACGTCTAATTAAGCTTAGAAGTAGACAAAAGTACAAGAGGAAGGAAAGTGATATCCCATCGAGAGACAAAGTAAGAACCTGGTCCTCCATCCAATTAAAGTTTAATGGTAGAGGGCATATATACATATAGAAGTTGTATTGCAGGGTTTCCCGCAGAAAATTTGTTAGTTAAGGCGTTAGGGTTCGGCTTGTGGGCGGGGCTAGTGGCTGGGCGGGGCTTCTTTGTAAGATAGACCAGAGACTCTGTACTACATTTAACAATTATTTATTTAACACTAAATATAAAATTTAAATAACATAAAAGTAGAAAGTACAAAACATTCGCAGCATATGCACTTGACGGCCTTTTGTGCAGCGGAATATTTTTTTTTGTTTTGTTTTTGGACAACCTAGTTAAGGCGGTAGGGCTTCCGAGCTTAGGCGGGCCGCCTTACCTGAAAAGCGCTGCGGGAAACCCTGTATTGTGCATTGTAATGTCATTATTGAGACTAATTATGAATGAATTGTAGTTTGTGGATTTTTATGATTGTGAGATGTGTATTTGAATGTTACGTGTTTATATTTTTTATAGATTTCACGGTGTCTGAAGAGAGAGCGAGTGAGAGAGTGTGTGTAAAATTCAAACGACATCAGTACGATGGGTGGGCATTATTTTATTGAACCAGTGCAGCTACAGGCACAAATTACAATCTTATGACTTTGTGTTTGTAGTTCTAGTTGAAGTAGTTAATCAAGATTAATATATGAGCTCCATTTGATGATGATAAAGACCTACATCCCAATTCTGTTTTCCAAATGGACTTTTTAGCAGATACTCAGATGTTTAAATCTTCAAAATAATCCTTAACAAATCCTGCAATTGCCTTTAATGCCGACAGAATAAGCACATCTTCTTTTTTGTCATCTATTTCAGTCTCCTTATAATAGTTGCTCACTGAGAAGATGCATTTCAGTGGTGGACCAATTGTGTGGCTGCATTCCTGCATCTAGACACATAGAAAATACAAACAGGATCAAATTTGTATCGATTACAAGAAAAATTAAACACAAGTAGGATAATATGTGTAAGAAGAAAAAACCTTTTCTTTGATTTTCCTGCTTTTGTAAACCTCAGCTAGATCCTTTGTAACCAGTGGGCAGACATCAGTATCGATTTTTGTCATCAGAACCACATGTGGGATGCCTGGGGTTCACAGATAAGTTATGAGTGATGAGTGGCTGGACGTGGGCGGAGACAAGACATAGATTAAAAAAAAAAACGTGTTCAATTCATGAAAATTTAAATAGAAGTTTATAAAAATGTAGCATGTAATGTTCAGAGAATGAAACATGAAAACATGGAACAGAAGTGGGTTAACAAGTGTGTGTTGTGCTGTGAGCTACTGTGCAACTCTGCTTGCATCGATTTGTGTATGTAATATCCTTTGGTGCAGATATATGTAGACATAGACACAGGGAGATGAATTAACATGAACCTTTATTTCTGACCGTAACACACCTTTGGTCGCTTCCTCTGTCTGCTCCATATTAGAGTCTCTAGAGACTGTGACACCCACAATTGATGTTACCTCGTCTCCCTCTTTCCTGGATGTTTTCTCCAACTCCAGAGTTTCCTCTGAAAACCCCACATGCCTGTTCCTCACTTGATCTGTGTGCCGGCGCACAATTTGACCATTTCCAAGTTCCACAGTACAAGACACCGGTCCCGTCTGTTTCTGCACTGTCCCAGGAATCCAGATAGGCTCCGAACCAAAGTTTTTAGTGTTCACTGGGTCACCCTCAGTCACCTGTCTCTTTTTAGCATGTCGATCATGATCAAACTTTAGTCTCATCTGTTTTTCCTGTATTTGAATGTTAAAATCAGGATGGATGAGATCCAAGGTAGGCCGTGGTTTTCTTCCACACAACAGCTCTGCAGGAGATTTCCCAGTAGTCGACTGCGGTGTGATCCTGTAACTGAACAATGCTCTAGCCAGTCTTTTCTCAATAGAATCTCCTGTGCTCTTCTTCAAGAGGCTTTTAAACGTTTGCACTGCCCGTTCAGCCAGTCCATTAGAAGCTGCATGATGCGGTGATGTGAACTCTTGGAACTCTGCACTTTGTAACTAGTGCCATTGTTCAATACTACAATTTCTGGTATTCCATATTGGCTAAAACTTTGTCTCAGGCATTGAACGGTTACAGTAGAGGTAGACTTATTTAATGGATACACGTCTAGCCATTTAGAGTAGGCATCCACCAAGATTAAGAACATTCTCCCTAACCACGAACCAGCATAATCAATGTGGATTCTTCTCCATGGCAGATTTGGCACCTCCCACGGGTGTAAAGGTGCACAAGGGGTGGGATTTCTATTCTCTTGGCATGTGGCACAAGTTTTTACCATGCCCTCTAATTTCGCATCCATCTGTGGCCACCACATATAACTTCTTGCCAAACCTTTCATTCGGGTTATGCCCGGGTGATTGATGTGTAAGGGTGCTTTCACACCTGCCTTGTTTAGTTCGGTTAAATCGTACCAGAGTTCGATTGTTCTTTTGGTGCGGTTCGTTTGGGCAGGTGAGAATGCAGCAATCGAACTCTGGTGCACACCAAAAGCGGACCAAACAAGCGTACAGAGACCTCCTTGAAGAGGTGGTCTGTACGCTTTCAAACAAACTCTGGTGCGGTTCATATGTGGTGCGAGATCGAATAGACCTAACTGCAAAAAGTATTGCGCATTTTGGACTAACCCAGCTGCCGTAGGGGTCGTTGGCAATATTTTCGGAAGACGAGCATGTCACAGTTTCACAAAAGTAATGCTCGCCGCCTCCTGAAGTGTCTTGCGATGCGTCTTCACCGTTTGCAGTGCATTAAAATGATATTTTCAAGCTGCATCCACGCTTCATTTTGAATATTAAGATTTTGCATAGAGTGTAATCTACTACATTGCTTGTATACAGCAAACACGAAACATAATTGCAGCGCGCAGTCGTCTCTCCATGGTGTACTGTATGCTGTATTTTCCTCTTTTTGTTTACTTCCGGAGTTTTGTTGAAATTTCCCGCACGTTTATTTTGACCAAGCAGTTTAGGAAATACACTCAAAGACATTTGGCCAATGAGTGATGTGGATGTTATCACATGACTGCATTTTGGTTTGTTTCAACTGGTGCAGAACAGAACGATCAGTGTGGTGTGAAAAGGAACCAAAACTGATAAAAAGCTACAATGGGTCATTTTTTGCTTTTGGTCCGGACCAAATGAACCGAACTATAGGTGTGAAAGCACCCTAATGGTTTCAGTAGAGCTGCCCGGCCCGGCGGGGGAATGCCTACACGTGCCCCCCAAAGAACACAGCCACCCTGTACACTGAGTTCCTCTCGCTTTTTAGTGTAAGCCCCAAAAAGGGATTCGTCCACTCTCATTGGCCATCCTCTGAGCACATACTCTCGCACTCGAGTTAAAACTGCATCTTTATCTGTCCATTTTCTCACCTGTTCTGCTTTGACCAGGGGCACATCATTGTCAAGTAGGAGTACTCTTTCTTCCTCTGCTTGCGTCTCCACTCCTTTCTCAGTTAAGGGTAGTCTTCTTAGTCCATCAGCATTTTGATGTTCCTTGCCAGATGTTCCTTGCAATGTCACCGCCCATCTCTGTATACGTGGCGATGCCATTTGTGGCACTTCTCTCAGTTCATTAAATAATGAAATCAACGGTTTGTGATCTGTTACAATGGTGAACTTTCTTCCATACAAGTATGTGTAGAATTTCTGCAGAAGATTCTTTGACTTCTCTTGTTCAGCGCCCCATGTCCATTTTGTCTCCTTCCTCAACAGTGCATGTAATGTTGTGCTAACAAGTTGGATAGACAAGGCAGGAACTTATGATAATAGTTCAACAGGCCTAAATAAGCCTTCAGTTCACTCACTGATTGTGGTGTGGGTGCTTCCTGGATCGCTTTGGCTTTTTCTGCAACTGGTTGCACACCTGCGGCACTGATTTTGTGGCCTATAAATATCACCTCCTCTCCCAGGAACTCACACTTACTCCTTTTCAGCCTCAACCCACTTCTTTTTAGCTGAGACAATACCTTGTCCAGGTTTCTTAGATGTACCTGCTCACTAGTCCCTGTGACTAAAATGTTTTGTGTGTGACGTGTGGCATGTTTTGCAATATTCCTTCCATGGTGCGTCGGAAGATGGCTGGGCTTGACTCTACTCCGAACGGTAGCCTACAGTAAGTGTACAGTCCTTTGTGTGCATTGATAGTGACATATTTCTTTGCACTTTCATAGAGCATGATCTGCTGATATGTCCATGTTCCATGTCCAGTTCCAAATTTCACAAGGAAATACAACATGCGTAAGTTTTAATAAAATAGATCACTACGCTCACCAAACAGTGAACTTTGTCATTCAGACTGGGTTCATGTATGTAGTCTGGATCATAATCAGTCAGTGGAGAAACAGGATTAAACTGAGGACAAAGAAAAGAACAGTAAAAGGATATAAAGTACTTTAAATTACTGCATCATCTGATCATGTGGCATCTGTAGTTAATTGATGTAGATCATTTACTAAATATGTTATGAGTAAAAGGGGGCACGCTTAGTGGTTAGCACGTTTGCCTCACACCTCCAGGGTTGGAGGTTCGATTCTCGCCTCCGTCTTGTGGGTGCAGAGTTTGCATGTTCACCCTGTGATTCGGGGGTTTCCTCCGGGTACTCCGGTTTCCACCCCCAGTCCAAAGACATGCATGGTAGGTTGATTGGCATCTCTGGAAAATTGTCCGTAGTGTGTGTGTGTGTGAATGAGAGTGTGTATCCTGCCTCGATGCCCGATGACACCCGAGAGAGGCACAGGCTCCCCGTGACCCGAGGTAGTTCAGATAAACATTAGAAAATGATTGAGTTTAGTAAAAAAAAACAGGTGATCTTGAATTAAGACATTTTCATTGTCTTTCTTACTGTATAGTCTTCTTTGACACGGCCATGCAGCACATTAATGATATCATCAGGCTGAATTCCCTCTTCCTCGTGATCTTCCAGACCCATAACATCATTGAGGACAAACGGTAAGGTGACGGAATTTTTGTCAGTGATTTTGTAAGTTTTGTACTGTGGGAAGAAAAGTGCAATAAAATACAGATAAAAGCAATCCAGACCAGGACGTAGAATCTTATCTGATTAGGGCAGGTGTTAGTGCAGGTTTTCATTACAAACAAGCAGAAGCCACACCTGAGACTCTGAAAGCCGTTTGACATGTGGGTAGTTGACAAATGACCAAGAAAAAGTACTTTTTTTGGAAAGCATAACTTTTTAAGATACATATGTTATATATATTTGTAAGTCACATATATTTGTGGAGTATGAAAACCGCAGTTTCAGAAAATAGTACTGGTCACTCATTTTGTCAATGACTTCACATATTTTTTTCACTTTTTCACTCAACAATACTGTAAATGTGTCCTATGGTGTGACATTTAAAAAGTACTAAGAAATTATATTAAATAACATAAAATAAATACTTGAGACAGAGTTCACATTATTAAAACATTATTTTCTTAAAGTGATATTTATTTTACATGAAAGTACTAATTAGAATCATTTTCACCATGAATAGCTGAATGGTGTCACACCAAAGGACAAAAAAACTTAACTTCAGTGGTCTTAAAACATAGTTAAATATTTAAATAATTCTGAGAGAAATACTTACCATGTGCACTTCTCATGGCCTTCATAGGGGTCTTCAGTCACATGACCTTGAGTGGAGTCTTTCAATTAAATGTAGTTGTCCATGATATTGCCCAAATTAAAATTAGGTTTTTGCATAACACCAAAGGACATTTTTTTTCTGTGGCAAACTTTATGAAATTCCTACACTTTTAGAAATGTATGTTTATGAAAAGTGATGGCCACTTAGTGAAATAGACACTTGCACAATTATGCCAGGAGTGTTCATTAAGATTTTGAAACATTATTTTCTTTATTTATAAAATGTAATATTTATGAAATAATGTTGTCTACCTTCACACCATAGGACAATTTTGAGATTTGGCTCAAAGTTCTAAAAAAAACTAACAATAACTTGGGTATTAAAACAACAAAGTCATATAAAACAAGAAAATGTTTAACCATTTACAGTATTCTAAATTATGAAAATGTGAAATAAATTGTTTTATCTTCTGTGACAGTGAAAAAGCCATGTCATGTCAACTAGCCATGTCACGTCAACTACCCATGTGCAAACACAAAACTTAGAGATGCACATAGGAACACAGACAATAAACAAAGCTCTGCCTGACCGCCCTCTGGTGTTCATACAGGGAACTGTTCAGCGGTCCATGACAACCACACTGTCATACTGTGGTTAAGAATGTGTTCAGAGTGAAAGGGTGAATTATGTACAGTAGAGCATTTGTTATGAAATATGAAGAATGAATGAATGAATAAATAAATAACTTCTTGACCTTTCAGACCCCTTTTTTTTTTGATTGCAGGTTCTACGTTTGCCGTATTATGTTTGGCGTTCTGTTGCACATTACTATTCCAATTTCGTAAGACCTCAGTGAGTGGAATTCACTGAAATACCTAGTGGGCAAATTGTGATTCTTATGTGCTTGCTATTTTGCTATTTATTTTTATTTTCTCCGGTGATTTAATACAGTGGTCCCCAACCTTTTTTTTTTTTGCTGTGGACCGGTCAATGTTTGATCATTTTACCGCGGCCCGCTGGGGGTGGGGTGTGGCAGCTGTACAATTAAATTAAAATTAATAATTTAAACATCCCTTTTTAACTCACTACAACGCTAAATCAATGAGAACCCTGAGCTTGTTTCTTTGCAATGAGACAGTTCCATCTGGGGTAATAGGAGACGATGACACCCGAAGTGTGTTGCTTATGTCCAGTTTACCCCGTTGTTTTGTATCGGTTGCCGTCCTGAGTTTCTAACTTTCTAACGACATCTGTTTTGTGCTCATTGTTGCTAATTTGTGGGCTTTAGTGACCACTCAGTTTTCTGTGTGTGGAAAATGAAAATACCCAAACTACCACCTAAAAATATTAAAGTCAGACAATGCAAAAATATAAATACTGAACAATTTCTAAATGACCTGGCTAATATTAATTGGACTAGATTTTATTTAATTCCTTCTGATTAGAATGCATGGGATTTCTTCTGTTCTGAAGTCAAAAATAATTAATCCGCATGCTCCAGTTAAAACGATTCGTGTGAAAGGTCGACATCTCCTACAGATTAGTCCTGATTTAATAAACCTTTTCAAAAAACGTGATCATGTGTGGGGGGAAAAAAGTAAACAGTCTAAAGACCTTATCAACAAGTTAGGAACCACCGCAAAGCACAAACTCTGAATGCAAGATCTACTGTAACTACTATAAGGGAATCCTTTAGTCAAAATCGGAATCCTAAACAGTCCTGGAAACATCTAGATCACCTCCTTAATAAATCAAACAATGACTCTATTAATAGCGTTATTGTTAATGATCTTGTTATTTCTGATCCTCTTATGATCGCTCAGGCATTCCATGCACACTTTTCTCAAATTAGTAGTTCACTATACTACTACTGATTATTTAGTTTCTTCTAATTCATCAAATCAAACTGATGGATCCTTTTCATTTTCTAGAATTCAGCCATCTGAAGTACCTCAAGCCATTTCTGAATTAAAAAATGGTAGTGTTGGACCCGACGGGTTGGAAGCCAAATTTCTTAAACTTGGATCCAGTATATTAATACATCCACTTTCTGATTTGTACAATATGTCTCTAGGTACGAGTTCCATTCCAATTGTTTGGAAAACAGCAAGAGTAACTCTAATATTTAAGGGAGGTGACAATACAGATTTAAGTAATTATCATCCAATCGCTATTATTTGTACAGTTACCGAAATATTTGAAAAGATTATTTATCAATAATTATATAAATATCTCAATCAATTAAACATATCTCCTTATCGATCACTACAACTGCTTTACAGTAAATTCACTAACGATGCATAACGATCTCCTCCTGTGATAATCATCAATGCACTGGTGCTATATTTCTTGACCTCTCCAAGGCTTTTGACTTTGTAGATCACTACTTGCTCTTGGACAAGCTTAATTCCATAGTTTTTAATAGAAATGCTCTCTTATGGTTCAGTGCTCATCTCCATAACAGATGTCAAATTACAACAAATTACAGACAGATTTTAAATCTATTAAATCTGCTGAACTTAACCTGTTTTTTTGATAACGGTACTCCAGTGACAAGAGACCTCCTGTTAAATATCTGGGAGTTTGGCTTGATCCAGAATTAAATTTCAAACCACACATTGATTACATCTATTTGAACTTGACACCATATTTGAAAATATTTTTTTTGTACAAAATACTCCAACTTATTTTCTTCGACACTCTCGATATCTGACTTTTATTGTCCCTGTTATGTGCAAAGTAGTCGCTCGGAGGTCCTTCTGTTTTAATGCTCCTTCAGACTGGAATAATCTGCCTCCATCTGTGAGATCTAATACTACTTTAGGCTCCTTTAGAACATCTCTGTTAACCTATTTGAAAACTGATTGTAAATGCTTTTAATTGTAATGGTTCCTTGAAATACGGTGATCCCTCGTTTATCGCGGTTAATGGGGACCGGAACCCCTCGCGATAGGTGAAAATCTGCGAACTAGGATCGGCCCCAAGTTTGACCTTTTCACTGATGGTCATCATCTTCCTCTTCCTCTTGGGCTCACTAGAGGAATCTATCGCAGGGGCACGGTGCTTAGGAGGCATCTTAAGAGCTTTACAAAAAGTTAATTTCGAACACAATACGCGAGACACAGTTGACCGCGTGAACGAGAGTGGTGAGATACGACAAGGGAAGAAGCTGGGAGAGGATGCGATGATGCGCAGCCAATCAGCTCAGATCTCATGCCAGGAACCAATCACGTGCCTTGTTTGAGTGCCCGTGGGTATGAACAAACCTCTGAGAGAGTTTCTCTCTTTTGTCTGACATCCTGGGAAACCGTTTTTATTTTTCGATTAATATTTTTGAAAAATCAGTGATGCACTGAGGCCGCTTAACTTGAACCGCGAAGTGGCGAGGGATTACTGTATCTTGTGCTTGAAAACTGATTGTCGGTTTTTGTAATTGCTGTGGTTCCTGAAACAAATGTCTTTCTAAACATTTGTATACCTTGGAGGGGACGGGGATCTGTGAGCGGAATTGTCTGGTAATGTTTTGTTTGTTTTGTATTGTACTGAATGCACTGTATCTGTTGTATGTCTTTGGTCCCCCTTGAAAAGGCTTTCCATGAATACATTTTAATTCTAACTCAGATTTCAGCTTCCATTTGCTGTTTGGGATAAACACACTGAGAGGTTATCATTATCACCGCTACTGAAATAATGACGTGACTTCTGACCAAACTGATTAAGTTTTACAACAACAAGGATGATGTATGTAATCAAACCCTTTATTGAAGTTTTGGTCTATATTCTTGCAAACTATGCAGATTTGTACTATTTCTTTAGATATATGGAATATCAAGCCTGATTTCAATCAAACAAAACATTCCTAAGTTGATTACTCACTTCCAGTCTGGGTTTATCCAAGGTTGCTCGAAGTCTGTACACAAAATGACACTTTTGATAATACAGAACTGAGAGAATAAACGGAAAATTAATTTATTTATTTATTTATCTCTCACTTGATTTGTTTCAACAAAGTGTTGTAACCTTTTGGAGGATCTGCTTTTGATTGTTTTGATTGTCCCCAATCCATTTTTTCCTCCATTGAAGCTGATGATCTTCCAAAAACCTAAAATTTGTAATTTTCTTAAATTTAAAATAAAAACTTGTTCAAAAGTATTTCATGTATCAGATTCCATGAATGTATGATGTATAGTTATTTTTCTCCTTTTTATAGAGCGGAAAGAAAACGGCACTTACCAAGTGTGAGCTCAGCAGGATTCTGTGCTGTTGCTTTCGCTTTTCCCACCTCCTCCCTTCTCATATCTCTCTCTATCTCACACACACACACACACACATCATGTCAAAGAGATTTTATTGTTATTTTAGCCACACATCACTGACGCACTAGTGAAATGAAACGACGTTCCTCCAGGATTCTGGAGCTACAGAAAACATGATATTACAGAATATTGGTATTGTATGTCACACAGGATTTAGTCAAATTCTAACAAGCCACTTAATCTGATTATGCATCTGATTTATTATCCAATAAACTCTGATTCAGTATTATAAATGTTTGTTTCCCCACTCTTACAAAGACAGACATCAGCTAAAGCCTGTATAAAAAGATGTGTCTTAAGACGCGTTTTAAAAGTCAACAAGCACTCGCTATTGCGAACATGGAGGGGAAGAGAATTGCGGGGGGGGGTTAACATAACTAAACCCACAGTAGTAAGTCGAATCCGAGGTACCACATGAGAAATTGAAGATGAAGATCTGAGTGCACGTGAAGGAGTGTAAACCTGGAGAAGTCGAGTAAGGTATCGTGGTGAAAGATTATGAAGTGCCTGATAAGTGAAATGTTAATAAAACTAAACTCTACACATGAACTGTGTTTTCTAATAACATTCACAAAATGAAACACTGTTTTCTACATTTTACTTAAACATTTGGTGCTGCTTTATAATTCTCAGTGGTGTAAACACTTACAAAGAGATTTATACAGATTTATTATTAACCTTAAATGGAACCTCACAGATCCAGAGTTCAGAGTTAAAACAAGTTCAGAAGGAAATAATCTCTGCCACAATAAATTTAAACACTGCACACCAACACAACAGCAGTTATAGCTGAGAGCTTTGAAAGTTTCAGCATAATAAAGTAAATACAGTTCAGTTATTGAAAATGTTTGTTTTTTAGTAAATTTAGTTTTTCTTTTTTATCAATTTAACCTGATTTTGGGGGGGGCACGGTGGCTTAGTGGTTAGCACGTTAGCCTCACACCTCCAGGATTTGTGCAGTGTCCAGTGTGCAGGATTGTGAACAGGATAAAGGACCAAGCAAAAAATTGCTTGTAAGTAAAATATACAAATAAAAGAGCAGATGTTCATAATTCATAAAGTTTATTAATCGTACTTCCACATACTCTCAATATGCTTTACATGGAAGAGGTCTCCAAGGATCATTTCTCCAGAGGGTCGAACACATTAACCAGTTGAGCATGTACACAAAATAACTTGAATAGTACATAGACTTTTTTTTTTTATACAGGATATAAGGTTTAACTTTATGTCCACCTTTAACTTCATTAAAATGAATTATTCAAACATGATAAAGGATTGTCATAAAACTAAAATTACCAACATGGAGAGTTGATAGAAATATTGCTCTGTAATTATATAACATAAATACTTAATTATGGAAGTTTGGCCAATATTATTTAGACTGCAAGCTCTCTCCAATGGGCCAATACATATGCACAACATAAAAAACTTATATCATCTCATTTTGCATCTTAAACAAACCCATATCCAAAGCCCTGCCCACACACACACACATACACCTCCTAAGCTCTTTCCCACACAAACACACAGAGGACTGTATTCAGAGTTAAACGTAGATTTAATATTGAACTCGCTCATAACTGCAGAATCACGTGCTATTCAGGAGTTACGTAAGAGTTACACGTGGAACAGAGTTTGCCTAAAACACAGGTTAAGATTTAACCTGTCTACTGATGGATGAGTTAATAATTGGTTGTGGTGTACCTTTATAGTTATTATTATTTATTTGCTGAGAACCAGTATTAAGAGAACCAGTAAAAAGTGGTTATCAAGCAGGATGTAATAGAGGATATAATTTTTCTCAAACACTGAATGTATGAATAACATTAAAAATAAGTGAGCTGTAGCATAAGCAGATGTGAGGCTTAAATTTAATAATAGCCAATTAAATTTGCTCTTAATTAGTCTACACCAGTAATTACAGGCACAAATTATTATAGTTCAAGTAGTTAATCAAGATTAATAAATGAGCTCCATAAAGATTTGATGATAATAAAGACCTACATCCCAATTCCTTCTTCCAAATGGACTTTTTAGCAGGTACTCAGATGTTACCATTTTCAATGTAATCGTTAACAAATCCTACAATTGCCTTTAATGCCGACAGAATAAGCACATCTTTTTTGTCATCCATTTCAGTCTCCTTATAATAGTTGCTCACTGGGAAGATGCATTTCAGTGTTGGACCAATTATGTGGCTGCATTCCTGCATCTAGACATATAGAAAATACAAACAGGATCAAATTTGTATCGATTACAAGAAAAATTAAACACAAGTAGTGTTTAAGAAGAAAAAAAAACCTTTTCTTCGATTTTCCTGCTTTTGTAAACCTCAGCTAGATCCTTTGTAACCAGTGGGCAGACATCAGCATCAATTTTTGTCATCAGAACCACATGAGGGATACCTGGGGTTCACAGATAAGTTAAAGAAAGCTGTCAGGTTGCACAGAGGATACAGAGACACTAGTCAGAGAAGAAGTGAGATTAATCCTGACACACAAGGGAGATCAGTGATGAGTGGCAGGATATGGGTGGAGACAAGACATAAATAAAAACACATGTAGAAACATGAAAACATGGAACAGAAGTGGGTTAACAAGTGTGCGTTGTGCTGTGGGCTGCTGCACAACTCAGCTTGTACTGCTTTTTGTAAAGGACAAGTTCGTGGAAAAAAATGTCTTCACTGAACACATCTAATACAGGGTTTATCCTCGGCCTGGAACAGCCTCGGCAGGGGGTGCTAAAGTGTCAATTTCACAAGGAAATACAACATACATGTCCTTCTCAAAAAATTTGCATAATGTAATGATAAAAATGTAACTTTCATATATTTTAGATTCATTGCACACCAACTGAAATATTTCAGGTCTTTTTTTGCTTTAATACTGATGATTTTGGCATACAGCTCATGAAAACCCAAAATTCCTATCTCAAAAAATTAGCATATCATGAAAAGGTTCTCTAAACGAGCTATTAACCTGAATCAACTAATTAACTCTAAACACCTGCTAAAGATTCCTGAGGCTTTTAAAAACTCCCAGCCTGGTTCATTACTCAAAACCGCAATCATGGGTAAGACTGCCGAGCTGACTGCTGTCCAGAAGGCCATCATTGACACCCTCAAACGAGAGGGTAAGACACAAAGAAATTTCTGAACGAATAGGCTGTTCCCAGAGAGCTGTATCAAGGCACCTCAGTGGGAAGTCTGTGGGAAGGAAAAAGTGTGGCAAAAAACGCTGCACAACGAGAAGAGGTAACCGGACCCTGAGGAAGATTGTGGAGAAGGACCGGTTCCAGACCTTGGGGGACCTGCGGAAGCAGTGGACTGAGTCTGGAGTAGAAACATTGCCGAGGTCAAGCCACTTTTGAACCAGAAACAGTGGCAGAAGTGCCTGACCTGGGCTACAGAGAAGCAGCACTGGACTGTTGCTCAGTGGTCCAAAGTACTTTTTTCGGATGAAAGCATTCGGAAATCAAGGTGCCAGAGTCTGGAGGAAGACTGGGGAGAAGGACATGCCAAAATGCCTGAAGTCCAGTGTCAAGTACCCACAGTCAGTGATGGTCTGGGGTGCCATGTCAGTTGCTGGTGTTGGTCCACTGTGTTTTATCAAGGGCAGGGTCAATGCAGCTAGCTATCAGGAGATTTGCTGAAAAGCTTTATGGAGATGAAGATTTCGTTTTTCAGCACGACCTGGCACCTGCTCACAGTGCCAAAACCACTGGTAAATGGTTTACTGACCATGGTATTACTGTGCTCAATTGGCCTGCCAACTCTACTGACCTGAACCGCATAGAGAATCAGTGGGATATTGTGAAGAGAAAGTTGAGAGACGCAAGACCCAACACTCTGGATGAGCTTAAAGCCGCTATCGAAGCATCCTGGGCCTCCATAACACCTCAGCAGTGCCACAGGCTGATTGCCTCCATGCCACGCCGTCATTTCTGCAAAATCAATCAATCAAATTTTATTTATAGAGCACCTTACAACAGCCAAAAGGAGCACAAGGAGCTTTCCAGTAAAACAACAATAAAAAACAAAATAAATAAAATCAATAAGAACACAATGAAACATAAAATAGCAGTTGAAACCGGGTCTACGCGTTAAAAGCTTGTATGAATAAATATGTCTTCAACTGTGATTTAAAAACACTCAGCACAGTGATGGATCGTAAATGTGCTGGAAGTGCGTTCCACAGCTTTGGTCCCTTGATGGCAAATGACCGGCCTCCAAACTTCTCATAATTGTATATGGGAATGACCAGAGAGGTATGTCCAGAGGAGCGGAGAGATCTGACTGGTTGGTAGACCTTTATTAATTCTGTGAGAGGCTGGGGCCAGACCATTGATGGACTTGAACACAAAGCGAAGGACCTTATACTCCACCCTAAACCGCACCGGAAGCCAGTGAAGCGAGTGGAGGACAGGGGTGATGTGTGAGCGTTTGGAGGTGTTGGAGAGAAGACGTGCTGCCACGTTTTGTACTATTTGAAGCCGATTGAGAAGTGATTGATTAAGTCCAGTGTAGAGAGCATTACAGTAGTCAATCCTTGAGCTGATGAAGGCATGTATAGCTTTTTCAAGGTTAGCTTGAGACAAGAATGATTTTACCTTGCTGAGTAGTCTTAGCTGATAAAAGCTCGCCTTCACTACTGCACTGATTTGCTTGTCGAAGTGCATACTCTTGTCAAAAATAACACCGAGGTTACGCACGGTGGGAGCAAACTGAGGTGTTAGAGAACCAAAAGTAAGAGAACTGCTGGATGAATCTGGGCTAAACAGGATGTACTCAGTCTTTTCTTCATTCAGATGAAGGAAGTTCTGGGAAAGCCACTGTTTGATATCCTGAAGGCAATTATGGAGCGGGTCCGATGCAGAACGATTACTCAGAGTCACAGGAAGATAGATCTGGAGGTCGTCAGCATAGAAATGAAATTGAACATTGTGATTGGAGATGAGTTGACCAAGTGGCAGCATGTAGAGTGAGAACAGAGTAGGACCAAGAATAGATCCTTGAGGCACACCAGATGATAGAGGAGCAACCGAGGAAGAATAGTCATTAAGCATTACTGAAAAGGTTCTGTTAGTGAGGTATGATGAGAACCAATTTAGCACCGCACCCTGCAGACCAACAACATGTTGGAGACGAGAGATGAGGATGGCATGATCCACAGTGTCAAATGCAGCGGTTAGGTCCAGTAATACCAAAACCACAGAGCTTTTCCCATCCAGGGCTCTAAGAATGTCATTATGGACCCTCAATAGCGCTGATTCAGTGCTATGTCTTGACCTGAAACCGGACTGAAATGTATCACCAATGCCGTGCAGTTGAAGGTGAGACTGCAGCTGTGCGGAAACAAGCTTCTCCATCAACTTAGACAGAAATGACCAGCTCCCAACGTCCTCTGTGGGACGAAGCCTTTGAACGTCCACTGAGCCGAGGCCGACTCTAAGAATCCTGAGACATCTCCAGTTAGACTCTGTGGTACTCAGGAGATCAGAAGTCCTTGAACCTCACACCAATACCACATTTAACTGACTGTATATTACAATCACACCCCCAGTGTCACCCATATGAGGATGGGTTCCCCCTTGAGTCCGGTTCCTCTCAAGGTTTCTTCCTTTACCAATTTAAGGGAGTTTTTCCTTGCCACTGCTGCCTGAGTCATCTCAGACTTGCTCATAGGGGAATAAATACATACACACTGTGAACTATATACATCTAATAATAATCTAGAATTTTTATTCTGTTAATTCTTATTTCTTTTATTATTCGTTAATTCCTTTATCATTAATTATGTTTACCTTCTGCTCTATGTTTATGTTCTGTAAAGCTGCTTTGAGACAATGTCTTTTGTAAAAAGCGCTATACAAATAAACTTGAATTGAATTGAAATGACAGGTTAGATACAGGACGGAAGTTGGAGAATATGGAGGGATTAAGGTTGGGTTTCTTGAGCAGTGGTCTCACAATAGCGTGTTTGAGAGCAGCGGGAACAGTACCCACCCTTAAACAGCTGTTTATGAAGGGGACAAGGATGGGACCTATGATGTCAACCGTCTCCTTCAAAATCCTGGTAGGAACAGTGTCTAGGGGCAGGTGGTAGGCTTCAACTCGTGGACAGCTTTTTTCAGGTCCGCCAGAGTAACTGCATCGAAGTTCTCTAGCACACATTGCGCCGCACGAGTGGACATGGCAACAGTGGGGACTTGTAATGGTTTGCCTAACAAACAAAACCTTGTCCAAAAAATGTTGCATGAATGTGTTGCATATGTTTACAGATACGTCATACAATGTGACAGACACCGGATTTATAACAGAATTGATAGTGCTGAATAAAATTCCAGGGCGGTGGCTATTGTTATTGATGAGAGCAGAAAGGTACTGTCCTTTAGCTTCCTTAAGTGCACTCTGATAGGTGGCAAGACTGTCTCTAAACATCTCCAGAGACACCTGCAACCTATCCTTCTTCCATTTTCGCTCAGCCTGTCTACACCAGCGCCTGAGGGCCCGAGTTGTATCATTGAGCCAGGGATCCAATGTACCATTGGTCGACTTAACCTTGTAGGGCGCAACAGAGTCCATAATCCGGGAGCAGGTGGTATGGAAGGAGGCGAGGAAACGTTCCGGGCAAAGAGGCGATGCCAATTCAGCAGTAGAGGCGAGATCAGAAACAGAGAAAGCAGCAGCAAAGTCATAGACTGTAGATGAGGTAATAATGCGACGGTGATGGGGGGCAGTAGACGTTGGTGCAGGTGGAACAGCACAAATGTCAAACCGTATGAGAGAATGGTCAGAGATGGGAAAATCCATGACCTCACAGGTTGACACAATCACCCCACGAGAGATAATAAGGTCAAGAGTGTGACCTAACCTATGGGTGGGACAGGAAATGGACTGAGCCAGATCTAATGAGTCTAAAAGTGCCTTAAATTCATTAGCAGGTTTATCAGAGGGGCAGCAAACATGAATGTTAAAGTCACCACAGATTAGAATGTTGTCAAACTTTGCTAGAAACTCTGTCAGAAACTCTGAGAACTCAATTAAAAAATATTTATTTAATTTGGGCGGCCGGTAGATTACTGCACATAAGATCGGACAGGGTAGTGTAAGAACAAATACTTGTGACTCGAAACTGGAATACCCTCTAGTGGACAACTGGCGGCATAAGGTGGCAGCATAAGGTGGCTATCCCCCCGCCCCTACCCGTTTGCCGCGGCGTGTTTAGGTAAAGGTAACCAGAGGGGAGGATTTCCAAAAAGGCACTGACGTCACCTGGGGGAAGCCAAGCTTATGTGAGTAAAAACAGATCCAGATTGTGGGAGGAAATGACATCATTGAGGACAAATGTTTTGTTATTGAGTGATCTGGTGTTACAAAGTGCCATGCAGAACGTGGACAGGCGACGATGTCACACAAGGAATTGGACGGAGATTTCCTTGGACACAACCCCGAGTGGATGTTTCAGCACGGCGGAGACGCGGAAACGGAACGCCAGTGTTGGAGCCAACCAGCCGAAGCCATCGATAGCATTCCCGCGATCTTCTAGCATTGTCACATCCTGGTTGATCTTGACTTCTCGGAGACGAAGAATCCAGGTGAGACCTCAGCCTGACATGTAACCCGCCTCTCCGCCCGCGTCTTCTGCGGCGCATCCTGCCTGGTAGCAGACAGACAGGGCGTCTCAGGAAAGGAGGAATAAATGTCAACAGTGGCGGTGGTGGTTTAAAGGACTGGGTATTTAATAGGTGATTCGTTATACAACGCAGTTCCATCAGCAAGGTGTGATCATACACAATTAACGATGAGACAGTAGCGAAATCAAACATGAAAAAACAGAGGAGCAAGTGGCAGGCCAAACATAGCGGCGCCATGAGGATTCCCGACCAAGTATTGAGTGCATAACTGAACATAATTATTTGAAGGTTGACTTTTTTTGTATTAAAAACACTTTTCTTTTATTGGTTGGATGAAATATGCTAATTTTTTGAGATAGGAATTTTGGGTTTTCATGAGCTGTATGCCAAAATCATCAGTATTAAAACAATAAAAGACCTGAAATATTTCAGTTGGTGTGCAATGAATCTAAAATATATGAAAGTTAAATTTTTATCATTACATTATGGAAAATAATGAACTTTTATCACAATATGCTAATTTTTTGAGAAGGACCTGTACATGATTTTTAATAAAATAAATCAGGAACTAAACTGGGAAGAGGTGAAATTAATCCTGAACAATGATGATCAGTGATAAGAAAAATGTTAGCGGAGAGAAAATATGAACCAAAACACAATTTGTTAACATAAAAAAGCAATAAAAATATGGAACAGAAGCGGAATCGAGCGACGTAATGATGTGTGCTGCTCAGCTCTGCTCACAGAACTTTATTTTTATGTATTTAAATGTATCTGTAAAAAGCACTAACATTCAACAACACATTCATGCCAGGAAACTTCAGACAGACAAATTAGCTGAAATTTCGAAATACCTCATAAAGGTGGTGGCATCAAAAGACAGCAGGAGAGTAATACTGAGTGGGAAATTAAATATATTCTTAATAAGTCACCTCATTTATTAACACACATTTATGAATGCATTTATGGAGGTTTAAAATTTTTTCTTCTTTTTTTGGTTGGCCCCTAGTTTTCTGAAAAGTTAAAAAGAAACTGCAGCAAATACAGTCCTTTTTATATAAACTTGAAACCCTTTACATTTTATGAAAAAATAAATAAATGAATAAACCTACAAATACTCATCTACAAAAAACACTAACTATTAAATACAAACAATCCATAAAAAACAGGGAATATAAAAATATAATGTATGTTAGGGCCTTTTTACACCCGGTCGCTTCATGTGTTGTGTCTGATCCGATAGCTATCTGATTTGTTAAAACTGTCCCATTTACATCAGGCCACATAAACGCGTCTCGGCGAATCGGATATCGATCCGATCTTTCTACTCCCGCTGTTTTTTGTAGCAACCGCATACACCAAAGTGTGTTTCATTTCAATTAACCACACTTTGGTGTATGCGGTTGCTACAAAAAACAGAATTTACTGTTTGCTGCATTTTAGGACCCAACAAGACGCCTGGGTGAAAGATCGGAACAGCGCTGGTGGGAAAACATATTTGTTTCTGGCGCTATGCACAACTCACGAGTCACCTGCGAGTGACGTACTTCCGTTTGGGAGGAGTATAGCGCTGACATATAAGGCTTGAACAACCACATGCATTTACACCTGTCCAGTTTAATCTGAAACGCGTCCCAGACCACCTCCTGAAGGGGTTTGTACCATCGGATTTATATCCGTCTCCAAAACATTTCGGAGAGCATTTAGACCTGGTCTTTTTACCATCGGGTAGATATCGGATCACAGAAAACGCAGGAAGTGACCAGGTGTAAAAAGGCCCTCTGATTATTACATAAATTATAACATCATTTAGTAACCCACCCAATCCGAGGGCAGATTTTCTGACAGCTTTCATCTTCCGAATCACCTCATTCTTCATCGAGGAGATGCTGTTTGCAGGCACTACGCTCACCAAACAGTGAACTTTGTCATTCAGACTGGGTTCATGTATGTAGCCTGGATCAGCATCAGTCAGTGGAAAAACAGGATTAAACTGAGGACAAAGAAAAGAACAATAAAAGGATATAAAGTACTTTAAATTACTGCGTCATCTGATCATGTGGCATCTGTAGTTGTAGATAATTTACTGAATATGTTATAAGTAAAAAACAGATGATCTTGAATTAAGACATGTTCATTGTCTTTCTGACTGTATAGCCTTCTTTGACACAGCCATGCAGCACATTAATGATATCATCAGACTGAATTTCATCTTTATCTTGATTATCTTCCAGACTCATAATATCATTGATGACAAACGGCAAAGTGACAGAATCTTTGTCAGTGATTTTGTAAGTTTTGTACTGTGGGAAGAAAAGAAAAGTGCAATAAAAGACTGACAAAAGCAATCCAGACCAGGATGTAGAATCTTAGAGCCAGGGTTAGTGCAGGTTTTCATTACAAACAAGCAGAAGCCACACCTGAGTCACTGACAGCCAAGATCATGGGATTAATCGGATGGAACAGGGTGAGACAAATACATGTGCAGACACCAATCTTAAAGAGAAGCACATAGGAACACAGACAATAAACAAAGCCATGCCCGAACGCCCTCTGGTGTTCATACAGGGAACTGTTCAGCAGTCCATGATAACCACAGCATGACAGTATGGTTAAAGATGTGATCAGAGTGAAAGTGTGAATTATGTACAGTAGCATTTGTTGTAAATTATAAATAATGAATAAATAAATAAATAAATAATGCCAGCGGTGTAATTATATTTGGCCCGTGAGATCATATCAAATGTGCAATACAGCTGGCTAGCCGCATGCTCCGCTAATACTACAAATCCCAGAATGCCTTGTCACTGTATTGACGCATAGTCATGAACAGCAAGCGCCCCTCATTCTCTGTTGGCATGTTAACAACCATGTTACAGTCACATCGGGCAAATTAATTCCACCCTCCACAAAAATGGCCAAACGAAAGATGGACAATAGGAGCTTTCAAGACAGGTGGGAGGCAGATTATCTGTTCACGAATATAAAGGACAGACCTGTTTGTCTTGTGTGCTAACAGAGCTAATGTGTCTGTAACTAAAGAATATAACATAAGAAGACACTATGAAAAGAAACATTATGAGAAGTATAAGGACCTGGACGTAAAGCAGAAGCTCCAGAACTCAGAGGAGATCAAAAAAAAGTCTGGTTTCCCCAGCAGACTATGTTCATGAAAGCAAAATCTAAAAGTGAAGCTGCTGTAAAGGCTGTAAAGCTTTATTGTGGCAGCAGAGACTGTAAAATCTGCCCGGCCCTTTAATGAGAGAGTTTGTCAATAAGTGTATGGTCAAAGTATCGTGTGCCCAGATAAAAGGCAAAAATCAATGTGCAGGTCAATGTGCAGATCCATGTGTAGAGTAAATCAGAATGTAGAAAACTGAGTTTGAATACATGTTTTCTTTATGCTCTTTTTCTACTCCAAGGCATGAACTGTTAATAGTCGAAAAGTTGGATTTTCATTAATTGAATTAATTATTATTGGTTGTTTTGTTGTTGGTTTTGAAAAAGATCCACTTCAAAAAGGAACTTAAAATGATACAGTGAGAAGCATAATTTATTTATTTAAATAAGAAATGAACACCACTGATGTGTCTTTTATTTCAAATTTAATTTCTTATGTGTTTTGTAATATCAAGCTCTGGTTGTTCCAAATCCTGTATTTAAGCAAAACTAAAGTTTGTTTGAACATAACATATCAGTTGCAGTTAATTTTTCAATAAATATTCAGTTTGGCTGAGAAAAGAAACTTAAAATGAAGAATGTAGACAGACAACTTTGACACATTATTATATAACAATATTATATATTGTTTGAAAGCTTAGACTCTCAGGATTTTATTATGCCCACACACAAAGCATAATATGATTTATAGCAGTCATAATAATTTAATCAAGTTGATTGCCACCTGAACTAGGAGGCGCTAGTTTGGTTTGTTTACTTACCTTTAAACGCATTCCTTTCTTCACATTGTCACTAATGTTAATGTATTTTCCAAAACAAATGCTTGTAAAAAATCCCCAAGAGTCCAAGGAAATGGAATATGTAAGCCTTTTAATCCAAAAGGCTTTGCTCGCCTCACAAATATTATGTTTCTGACCGAAAACTGTAAACAGTAGTTCACTTCTGTCCTTTCTTTCGGCTCTCACTTCTCATTGGAGGCTTATAAAACTACACTTGGGCATCAGATTTGTAGCACAGGGTCTAACGAATCAAACAAGCCCTCTCATGAGCTAATTGGTGCCTGTGGTGCACAGCTAGGCAGTTAAGAGGCCAATGATTTCTCTCCATCCTATGTGGGACACCCTCCCTTTGATTGACAATTGCTCCCTCCAGTAGCGATTTCATGACCCAGGACCTTTACAGCTCTTTAGCCAATAAGGAGACGATTCCAACGATATGCAACATGACACATCTGGTAAGGGGGCGACCACATAACAGGTTTTTAAAGTGTTATCAATTTGAATTATTTGTTCTGTTTTTTCCATACAAGAAGATTTTGTAATGAAAGTAGAGCATTGGCGGCAAGGTACAGTGCTTAACATTACCACCTCACAGCTCTGGTCTCCCCACATGCCCTGTCATGGACTGAAGTCTCATCCAATGTATTTTCCTGCTTCACTCCAGGATATTGTAATGAGTCTGTCTGTGTTTTCCTTTTTGTCTGTCTGCTGCCTTGCCCTGTTAATTGTTTGCTCCCCCCACTCATTTCTTACTATGGACCTAATTGCATTCCATCTCTTCCCCAGGTGTTTTGTCTTTGTCTCTGATTGTCTCTGCTTTGTGATTGGTTACTGTTTACTACATTTACTCTGTCTGTTCACTTCCCTGGTGTTGGTCATTGTTGGTATGTGGTGTGTTCGTGTTCATGTTCCGTGTTGCCTGCCTGTTCATTAAAACTTTGAACTGCATTTGGATCCTCACTCACCTTTGTCTAACTGTGTCTCAGCGTGACAGATATATTCCAGGATAATTTTGTTCATTGTAATGTTTATCCACAATTCGACAGAGGCAGATATGATGTAAAATAACAGAGTTTATTTTCTGAACTTCTCCAAGAGAACTAGCGTTAAAGGTATATATATATATATATATATATATATATATATATATATATATATATATATATATATATATATATATATATTATATACTTGAGGAAGTTATAGTAATTGCATTACAGGTATAAACTACACGTATTTAAACCAATCATGATAAGGTGTGTTGTTATATTAAAAAAATCCACATCATGGTGGTTTTGTATGGTCTAGTGAGAATCATATGGTTTGGTCTGGTTTATACCTGACATTGTATGCATGTACAAAATTGTGGTTTACATTTTTACAACTACATTATTACAACTATCCTATGTGCACTAAAGGTGACATTGACTAGACATATCAATCATATCATCTTTGTTATTCAGGGTTCACAGAAACTTGCACACATTAAGGAAAACTTTTATCCCTAAAATAAAAAACAAACCAAAAAAATTTATTTAGTGTTTAGTTTGTCATCTTTTGTTTTCTAGAACTTCTTGATAAACACCTGAGCATGGAACCAGCCAGTTCTTGTAACAGTTCTAAAAGTTCCTGGATCACCCATAAAGAAATCTTTGTGAAGGACTAGAGACCTTCTTAGTGATTCTGGGCATGACCACTGAGTAAGAGATAAAAATTCATTAGCAGGTGCCCACTAGATTTGGTGGACAGCTGCCCATGACTGATGTGACAGTGGAACAACTTTATACTGAAACTGAAGACTAAATTTATACTGAAGGCAAATTCTCATGTTTTTCATTCTCATACAGCTTTCAGTCTTGTCAAATTTCAGGATAAACTGTGAAGTAATTGTACTGAAATACGCGTCCCCTAGTGACAAATGTTCCTGGCCTGCCTGGACAAATCCTCGACAGTCCCACTAAGGAATGTGTCCTATGTTTTGCACGAGGAAGTTCAAACAGTAGGGATCAAGACTGGTCTTACCTTAGTGTGGATTGTCCTTCGAAGTCTCAACGTCTTCTAACAAAGGATCCTCTTCAAGTTCTTTTACCTCATCTATTGTTTACTTTTTTAGATGAAGGAGTCAGACTTAGACCTTCTTGTCTTTTCAGGTTCCTCACAATGGGAAGCCTTGTTTTTATTTAAAGCAATGTAATACAAATAAGTAATAAATAAAAAAATAAATAAAATAAAATAGTAAAAAAATAAAATAAAATTACAACTAAAATCTCCTTCAAATAAGCAAATAATTTTCGCATAATTAAAAGTAATTAAAATGTAAAGAGAGTAACAAACCAAGAAACACTGTCCAATTGTTAGCCTGCATTTGTTCTCTGATGCACAATCCTTAAGTAATACAAATGTAGTACAGTAACTAAGCATAAGCTTGGCTTTAGTAGAATGCACACCCATTATCCAATACAGCAAGCTTTATATACTCTTTTTAGGTCTTGCCACTTGCGGCGCATCTGCCCTTGACTTTCCTTGTATTTGCCTGGCACTGTCCAGGACCGTGCACAGGCTCTTACAGGTGAGAGATAGGTCCCAGTGTCTATTAGCAAAAAATTTGGTTACATTAAGATGTGCCTCTGCAGTGTGCTTCTGCAGTGCAACGTGTTATATCTTGCACATCAGAGATATACTGTACATCTGCCAGGCTAACAACATCCTGTGGTTATATGGAACAGCATGTTCTATTTTCTTCTAACCACATTTGACATTTAAATATATATTTCAATTATAGAAAAAAGATACATATAAATGTAAATAAAAATAATCAGAGCTCTATTGAACTTCTGATAAATAAAATCACATAAATCTTAGTCAGTTGAAATCTTCTTCCAGCTGTTTAGGTAGAGTGTCTGATCTTCTGCAGTCTTGCAGTAGCATTTATGACAATTGTAATTGTATTAAATTCATATTTAATTGTTTCATTTCTGTAACCAAGTTTTCTACTTTCAGAAGTTTATTAGCAAACATCAGTTGCTTTTGTTCCTCTTTCCTTTCCCGTTTAGTTTCTCTACATCTCTTTCTTTTTACCTTTCTCATTCATTTTTGTTTACTTTGCTTTTGGACAGGAATGTCTCCTAAAGTGTATTTGGGTCGAGAGGGATTCATAAATCCTACAACTCCATTCTCACCTATTCTTACAACAACTGTTAGCTTGAGAATTAGATTCTATGTTAAAATAACCAGTGATGGTATTCCTTAGGCAAAGTCATTAATCCTAAACAAATAAGTATCAGCATTTATGGTCTCAAAATGCAGTAATGACACATATCTGAAAAACACACAAACTTGTAACAGGCAACAGACCCATCTCTGGAACCCTAACTCGAGGACTTGAGGGATGTGGTAGCCTAGTGGTTAAGGTGTTGGACAACTGACTGGAAGGTCAAATCCCAGGTCCACCAAGCTGCCACTGCTGGGCCCTTGAGCAAGGCCCTTAACCCTCAATTGCTTTGTTGTATAAATTGTAAGTCACTCTGGATAAGAGAATCTTCTAAATGCTGTAAATTTTAGCTGTGTTGTTTTCTGTAGCTCCAGTGAAGCATCAGTGATTTCAGTGTGGCTGAAATGACAATAAAAGCTTCTTGACTTGTGTGTGTAGTGTGTAGGGGGAACTACATGCGTGTGTGTGTGTGTGTGTGTGTGTGTGTGTGTGTGTGTGTGTGTGTGTGTGTGTGTGTGTGTGTGTGAGATTGAGTAACGGAAAGAGTAGGTAGGACCTGGGCTGAAAAGCGAAAACAAAAGCACAGAACCCTACTGAGCTCATAGTTGGTAAGTGCCGTTTTCTTTTTGCTCTATCAAGGAGAAAAATAACTACACATCATGAATTCATGCAATCTGATACTGAAATACTTTTTATATACTGAAACATGTTTTATTCAATATTAAGAAAAATAAACACATTTTATAGGTTTTTAAAAGAAGATCAGCTTCAAATTAGGAAATCTGCCCAAAATGGGTGGACAGAAATCAAAACCAGAATCAGAACCAGAAGGTTAGATCACTTTGTTGAAATTTAAATAGAAGAAATAAAAAAAAAATATATATATATATATATATATATATATATATATATATATATATATATATATACTTATACTTACTCAAAGTTCTCTATTATCTTTTTGTGTACAGTTTTCAAGCAACCTTGGAGAAACATCGACTGGAAGTGCGTGATCAATTTAGTAATGTTTTGTTTTACAGAAATTAGGCTTTATATTCTATGTATCTACTTGTCTTATTCATATTTTCTTGTTCAAATATTTAACTGGCTTTTCTTTAAATCAATCAGATGTACCCCACAAATGATTAAATTATTATAGGCCTTGTGAAAGTTATATTTCCTAGTGATATTTTCCAGGTATATATTATATTTCCCAGGTTTATATCTATTTCGAAACTCTTAATGTGTTTATCCCAAACAGCCCGAACAATCTGAAATCTGAGTTAAGTGAACTTCTTACATTTATGGAAAACCACCAAGACATCAAGCAGTTCAGAATACTGCTTCATGGACCAGCTGGAGCTGGGAAGTCCTGCTTTATAAACTCAGTGATGAGCGTATACAAGGGAAGAATTGTATTCAGGGCAGCTGAGGAGAACTCTGCTGGAAAGAGCTGCACAAATAAAGTAAGAGTTGTTTTTTATTCTCATTACATTCATGGAACAATGAACAGAATAAGAAAATTAATCAATCTATTAATTAATAATCATTCAAATCTTAAATATTGGAGTCATGTTTCAAATATTATAGCTCCAAGTGCATTGTAAAGGGAGTCTGAAAGGACAAGAAGTTATTTATTTATTTATTCAGTCATTCATTTATTCGTTGTTTATATTTCATAACAAATGTTCTACTGTACATAATTCACCCTTTCACTCTGATCACATCTTTAACCACACTCTCATGCTGTTGTTGTCATGGACCGCTGAACAGTTCCCTGTATAAACACCAGAGGGCGTTCGGGCAGGGCTCTGTTTATTGTCTGTGTTCCTATGTGGTTCTCTTTAAGATTTGTGTCTGAACATGTGCAGTATGTGTCTCACCCTGTTCCACCTGATTAATCCCATGATCTTGGCTTTCAGAGTCTCAGGTGTGGCTTCTGCTTGTTTGTAATGAAAACTTGCACTAACACTGGCCCTATTTATACAAGATTCTACATCCTGGACTGGATTGCTTTTGTCAGTCTTTTATTGTAGTATTCTTTTCTTTTCTTCCCACAGTACAAAACTTACAAAATCACTGACAAAGATTCTGTCACTTTGCCGTTTGTCATCAGTGATGTTATGGGTCTGGAAGATGAAGATAAAGACGGAATTCATCCTAATGATATCAAAAATGTGCTGCATGGCCATGTCAAAGAAGGCTATAAAGTAAGAAAGACAATGAACATGTCAATTCAAGATCATCTGTTTTTTTACTTATAACATATTCAGTAAATTATCTACAGCTACAGATGCCACATGATCAGATGATGCAGTATTTTACAGTTATATCCTTTTACTGTTCTTTTCTTTGTCTTCAGTTTAATCCTGTTTCTCAACTGACTTATGATGATCCAGGCTACATAGATAAACCCAGTGTGAATGACAAAGTTTACTGTTTGGTGAGCGTATTGGATGCAATGTGCATCTCCTTAATGGAGAATAAGATGATTCAGAAGATGAAAGCTGTCCGAGAATCTGCCCTCGAATTGGGTAAGTTAAAAAATTATGTGTTATAATCAGTGTTGTGCTAGTTACTAAGAAATAGTAGCTAGTTACAGTTCATTCAAAAAATAACTCAATTACTTTGTTGATTGCTTACACCAAAAAAGTAATGCAATACTGTTAAAAGTAACTTTTTAGATACTTTTTTAAAGAACGTTCTTTAATGTTCCTATAAATATAGCGTTCAGCATCAGTTCAGGCAGGCCACATAGTCAAGCTCGGCTATCAGCTGATGTCAATTTTCTAACCCCGCCCATCAGCTGATCTGATCCCTAAGCGCGCTATTGGTCCATTTCAACCAGGGCGCCCTATTTAAATGCTTTTTTCAGTCTGTCTGCTTGGCTGTTTCCTCTGCATTGCTGCAACCCACCTCCTCCCCTAGCTCCTCCTTGGAACTGTGTTTAACTTAATCAGTGTCATTCTGTTGTCACTGATGCAGGCTCTGTTCTAAATGGAGGGGGGGATTTTGTCTGGCTGCTTTCCCAGTTAATTGGAGATTGTCCCCCCACGAAGGCTCACATATATACTAATGTTAGTGCCTCGTGTAGTGTGGATTATGTTTGTCTTCCTTCTGTATTAAACCCCTTTCATTCGAAGTGTAGTGTCTGGTACAGGTCAGTTAGATTCCAGGTCCCAGGCACCCTAAACTTCGGCATCTAATCTTCAATCAACCGATGAGCAACCCAGATTTACACACACACAACTGGCTCCAGAACGACTGGAGCCTACACAAAGACCAGATAACCCCATGCCGCTTCTCTGATTGAACTCATAGGGGCCCTCAATAAGAACACACACACACACACACAAAACAATGAGACATTACTTTAACTAATAAAACAAGTAGATAAGATACTCTAAGATTCTTATTCTTATAACCCTGTTGTAATGTGTTTCTTCTCTTAAGGCTTGCCTGACTTAAAATTATTTGCTCCTTACTTTCCTGACAGGGGCGTATTTTATTCATGTGTCAGAACACAACACTGTATTAACATGAGTTACACTTTGATTACTGATCTGTGTATGTAATGTACCCTTTCATGTTTAGTATCCAAATGACCACAAAATTATTGGTTACTCATTTTTCAAACAATGGTGTAATTTATTTGAGCACTAAAGGCGCCATACCGTTTTAATACACCTTGGATAAAACTTTAAAGTCATCTAAAAGTTTGATAGCTAAACCACGCCCACAGACACCTGAAACAAAGTGAGTTTTTTCTCTCCGAAATCTCAGGCCGTAGTATTGGCCATCTCCCGAAAGATGGGTGGAGTTCGCGATCTTTAAATTGTCACAAACACCACCAATCCGTGGTCAGACTTTCGGAACAGCTTGGAGACGACTCCATCTTCCTTCAAAGAAGTTCCAGCAAGCTTCACTTCCAAGAACGACAACTGCTCTGATTTTCAGGAGAACTTGGAAGAACGTCTGACCTCACCCTAACTGACTCTTCAGAGATTTCTCTGTTGCATCCGGACTCTTTTGCAGTAAGCCAATGCAAGTAACCGTCTCCTTTACCAACCAATTTAGATGCGTATTTTAAGTATGAACCTTGTATTGTGTCTTAAGGTGAATTTAAGTTTCAACTTAAAATAATTAGGAGTCACTATAACATTATAATTACTTATAAATATTTACCTTGCTTCGCGAGCCAAAATCGCTACAGAAGCTATCCTGCGTACGGGTCTGTCTCCAATCCTCCTCCGTCCAGGGCCTGACAATGCTCAACTAAAGTGAAATAATGAGCATATTTCCACTTTGAGAAACTCGTCTTGCTCTCGCCTTGACTTCCCATTACTGCCGCACTTACATGAATAAATGGAAACACGCCCACAGTGTGGCGTCTTCGTGTTTACAGTGTTTGGCATCCACCAATCCTACAATGCCTCGCTTCAGCCAAAATTTATTAAATTAAAAAGTAATGGACAAACGTACCATATGGTAACGGAGTTAATTTATTTAACAAGTGTATTAGTTGCTGTCACAGTAACGAGTTATTGCCCAACACTTGTTATCATATATGTAAGAATCTTACATTTGTTATATTATATTCCTTGTTTTTTCTGGATTAATTTGTATTTTAATAGTTAGTGTATATTTTTTCAGATGAGTATTTGTATTGCGCTTTTCAGAGATACATTTAAATAACTAAAAATAAAGTGCTGTGAGCCGAGCTTTTTTTCATCTTTTTATTGTTTTTTTTCCTTTTACACATTGTGTTTTGCTTCATATATTTTCTCTGCTCTGTCTTATCACTGATCATCATGGTTCAGGAATAATTTCACCTCTTTCCAGTTTAGTTCCTGATTAATTTTATTAAAACTCACGAATGTTGTGTTTCCTTGTGAAATTTACACTTTAGCGCCCCCCGCCGAGGCTGACGTGGGGGAACTCCCAAGCCCTGTTCCAGGCCGATGCTAAACCCTGTATGAGATGTGTTCGGTGAAGACTTTTTTCAAGAACTTGTCCTTTACACAAAGTGATGCAAGCCGAGTTGCACAGCAGCCCACAGCACAATGCACACTTGTTAACACGCTTCTGTTTCATGTGTTTTGTATTGATTTATGTCTTGTCTCTGCCCACATCCTGCCACTCATCACTGATCCCCCTTGTGTGTCAGGATTAATCTCACCTCTTCTCTGACTAGTGTCTCTGTATCCTCTGTGCACCCTGACAGCTTTCTTTAACTTATCTGTGAACCCCAGGCATCCCTCATGTGGTTCTGATGACAAAAATCGATACTGATGTCTGCCCACTGGTTACAAAGGATCTAGCTGAGGTTTACAAAAGCAGGAAAATCAAAGAAAAGGTTTTTTCTTCTTACACATTATCTTACTTGTGTTTAATTCTTCTAATAAAAACATTGAATATCTAATGTTTTCTGCTGTTTTTGTGCAAATAGATTTTTTTGTTAGCATTTTTCTGCCTGTTTGTTTTTTCTCTATGTCTAGATGCAGGAATGCAGCCACACAATTGGTCCACCACTGAAATGCATCTTCCCAGTGAGCAACTATTATAAGGAGACTGAAATAGATGACAAAAAAGATGTGCTTATTCTGTCAGCATTAAAGGGAATTGTAGGATTTGTTAACGATTACACTGAAGACATAAACATCTGAGAATTTGCTAAAAACTTAATTTGGAAAACAGAATTGGGACGTAGGTCTTTAATATCATCAAATCTTTATTGAGCAAATATATTAATCTTGAATAACTACTTCAACTATAACTACAAACACAAAGTCATAAAATTGTAATTTGTGCCTGTGATTACTTGTAATGACGCGTCACATGGCTGATGATCCATCTGCAGCTTTTATTAATCGTAGACAAAACATGCACGGTCAGGGCAGGCAAACACAACAACATAGTATAGGCAAAAATCGTAAATGGGAAACTGGCAAAAAGGTCAGGACAGGCAGGAAACAATCGAGAAACCAAAGACAGAAACAGAGTCAAAAAACCAGAACAGGAAACAAACATGGGACACGCTCAGACTGACTGCAAAAGCAAATCGAGACTTCGCACTGGTGTCAAGTTCAAGTGCGCTTAAGTAGTGTGGGAAATTGGTTACAGCTGGCTGCGTAATTAGCCCCGGTGCGGGCATTGTGGGAACTGCACAATTGCCTATTATTAAATTTAAGCCTCTCATCTGCTATGCTACAGCTCAGTGTTATTTTTAATGTTATTCATACATTCAATCTTCTATTACATAATGACTATCAGTGATGTCATATTTGACTTTGATTAACAATTTTTTTATTGTATTTCCAATTTTTTATCTATTCACTATAATATTTTGTTTATTTTTCTGAGAACTATAATTATTGCATGTATAAACATTTTGTAATGGGGTTTAAAGCTGTGGGTTGTTTTCTTGTTCATTATTATAGCATCATCAAAATAAACAATTGTGCCATAAATGTGTCATTAGTGTAAACAAACAAAATAGTAGAAATGTTATAAATAATAATTACAGTGAAGACCTGCGAACTCCTGTTTGGTACCTGATGTCTCCGGCTCCTTCAGCAGTTCATTTCTTCTTGTCTTGAGGTCTATTGAAAAAGGCCCTGGTTCTCAGAGTAGTAAGGTCTTTTACACAGGAATCACATCAATTAAGTCAATCTGACTGTTTAAACCTGGTGCATATTAATATCTATTATTATCTGTTAACATGTATTCTATTAACCTTTATATTATTCTTTATAATAACCTTTTGTTTTATGTTTGTTCTGTAAAGCTGCTTTGAGACAATGTCAAATGTAAAAAGCACTGTACAAATAAACTCGAATTGAATAGAATTGATCGGATCTTATAATTGATTACTTTAATTGAATATTAGTCACCATCTCATTACTTTTTAATATTAATTAATTTTCATAAGGATTTCTCAGCAAGATTCAATTGATTCGGGGTCTAAATAAAAAAAAAAATTACATTTGGCAGACATTCTTAGCAAGAGCAGCGTGCAAAAGTACTTTTAAATCTCTATTGATAAATACATTAACACTGGTTCACTAGGATACTGTTACAACCAAAGGAGGATGGAGACAGACCTGTATGCAGGATAGCTTCAAATGAAAGGGGTTTAATAAATAATGAATACAAAGACAAAAGATGATAACTGAAACAATACAAATGACGACACTTAACAATGACTAGACATGACGCAGGGGTAAACGTAACTAATGATTCCACGCTGCACTCGGTAACGCGGCTCACTTAAATCTAAAAGACAATGATCATACAATAAGGATCAGGTGTGGAGACAGGGAGGGGCGGACGAAGGCGGGGCAGACATGTGATGAGGAAGATAAACAAAAAGGCACGTGGCCAAAAGTCCGGGCTGAGTCCTGACAGTACCCCCCCACCTCGAGGCGCGGCTCCCGAAGCGCCAAACCCCAACAAGGCCCAGGAGGGGGGGGCGAGGCACACGGCGAAGGCAGATGGGGAAGCAAGGAACACGGCAAAGGCAGATGGGGGAACGAGGAACATGGCGAAGGCAGATGGGGGAACGAGGAACACGGCGAAGGCAGATGGGGGGAGCAAGGTCCACGGCGAGGCCGGTTGGGGGAGCAAGGCACATGGCAAGACCGGTGGGGGGAGCAAGGCACACGGCGAGGTAGGTGAGGGGAGTAAGGCACACGGCGGCACAGCCAGCGAGGGCCGAGCGACGTCCACAGCCGAGCAGAAGGGCCGAACGACGTCCACAGCCGAGCAGAAGGGCCGAGCGACGTCCACAGCCGAGCTGAAGGGCCGAGCGACATCCACAGCCGAGCTGAAGGGCCGAGCGATGTCTACAGCCGAGCTGAAGGGCCGAGCGACATCCACAGCCGAGCTGAAGGGCCGCACATAACCCCCGACGCACCGCTGCCAGATCCACGTCCCAATGACCAGAATACGACGGGAGGGAGGGTGGGAAAAATCCTTCGCCCTGGGCCTGCAGCACCCCCCGCGGAATAAGTGAAGGGACGTCCAGCGATGTCACCGAAAAAAGAAAAAAGGGTCAGAATGACTGCCGGAACAGTCCAGGGGAAGATGAAAAAAAAGCCGGCCCAAGCTGGAAGCTATCCAGCTGGGTCTCAGTTCTTAGGCGGAATCATTCTGTCACAACCAAAGGAGGAAGGAGACAGACCCGTATGCAGGATAGCTTCAAATGAAAGGGGTTTAATAAATAATGAATACAAAGACAAAAGATGATAACTGAAACAATACAAATGACGACACTTAACAACGACTAGACATGACGAAGGGGTAAACGTAACTAATGATTCCGCCCTGCAATCGGCAATGCGGCTCACTTAAATATAAAAGACAATGATGATACAATAAGGATCAGGTGTGGAGACAGGGAGGGGCGGACGAAGGCTGGGCAGACACGTGACGAGGAAGATAAACAAAAAGGCACGTGGCCAAAAGTCCGGGCTGAGTCCTGACAGATACAGACTCAGAATACTATCAACCTAAAACTTTTCAGTTTTTTTTTATTTAAATATACACATACAGCAAATAGGAAAACAGTGCTAGTTGAAGTGTTTCAGGAAAATATAGGTCTTCACCCATCGTTTGAAGATGACAGTGACTTGAATACAGGATGCCGATGTAAATAATAAAAAGTCTTTAATGAGCTTGACAAATAGTGATGGGAAGTTCGGTCCTTTTCCGCGAACCGGTTCCTTCGGACCAGTTCAAAAATCCAGTTCACCAGTTCTTTTACGTCCTGACATAATGACGTCATTCACAATGACGTAATGACACAAATTCCATCATCCCGCTGCCGGCAGATAATAATACAATCAATTTAACACATTCTAAAAGTTCTTTGTAATCATAACTTTAGTTGAATATGTTTCTTACATTTAAGTTTTGCAACTAAAAAACCAAGTGCAGGCACTGATGTGCAAATGTGGATGTTTTACTTGTCTTAAAGATATAAAGTTAATAAACTAATCTTCATCAACTTACAAAAAGCGGCATATAAAAATACACACTAACCTGCACAGCAGACAATAGTAAAATTAAGTGACATATATAGAGTGTCATATATTGTTTTTTTTTTTAATAAAAATGTTTAATAGCTTATGACTAGTTACTATGCATATCCCAATATGTATAATTTGCTCTGAAGGTTTACGCATGCGCAGCATCAACAGTATGTCGGACGCATCCGAAACAGTTTGTTCAGTGTACTGATGATTCGCTGTACCAGTTCATCGGTTCTCGGAAGCGTCCGAAAGAAACAGTTCTCAGTTCAGTGTACTGATGATTCGCTGTATCGGTTCAGTTATTCAAGCATGTACAGTATCAACAGTTCATCAGTTCTCGGACACATCCGAAACAAACAGTTCTCAGTTCAGTGTACTGATGATTCCCTGTATCGGTTCAGTAATTCACGCATGCGCAGTATCAACAGCTCGCACTCACAGTTCTCTCAGCACAACATGTCCCAGTTCAGTGTACAGGAGTTACATATACTGCGGGATATTAGTTTATTTAGAGTCGGACCGACTGTCAGGCATGACCAAAAGTGAGTAACTTTAGTAACTTGTGGATCAGCGCTGACTCAAGACACGAACTGTTTAGAACAAATCAGTCCGATTTGGTGAACCGGTTCATCCAGTGTATGCAGTGACATACAGCAGAGTGACATAATTGAAAAAGTGTACACACTATATGAGGCATAGGCATTTTGACCAAATACCTTTACCTTTCTCTTTGGCTGCTCCTCCTCTTTGATGCTCCACTTGCAGGGCACTGGCTCAGGGTTGTGCAACTGAATTATAGCCACTTTGCACATGCCACATTGAACAGAATCAAACTGTAACATGTTAGTAGAGGTGGTCAAGGAGGGTAATGTGACCACTGCAGATAGACGGACTGGAAATGTAGGACCCCCCAATACCTATGCATTACAAAAAAAACAGAGTATTGAAGGAGGAACTGTAATTAAGAATGCTATCATTTTTATGAAGCTTTAATTAAAGAAATTAAAATACAATGATATATAACCTGTTCATGTGCATTAATATTGTTAGATAGAAAACAGTTCCCAGCCCATTATCAGGCCTTGGTCTTTAGACAAGATTCTGAAAATACCAGGGCCTTAATAACAATTATGTACTCATCACCAACTTCTATAAACAAAAAAATAATAATCTGGCTTGTCCAATAGGCTATGTAGGCTTGCAAGTGGCCTTAATTTCAGCTGGGGCTTTCCTTTTGCCAGAGTTTTTTGCTTCTAAGGAGTAATCATCATCATCATTATCATAATAACTGTGGTACTTCTACATTCACCCACTGAAGATGTTCTACTGCAAACTTATCACAGACCTTATAATCACATGCGGTATATAATCTATTTTTAATAATTCATTACTAATCATGCACCTCTGCAGGAGCTAATTGTCTCTCCTTCAAGAAATACATCAGATAAACTAAGAGGAGACTGGGTGATCATTTCATTGTGCCATAGGAATAAAAGATTTCTTCTTTCCATCAGTCTCAAAAGCAACAGCCAATTATCTAAAATTTCAAGGGGAGCACTGTCAAACTTCACGGTGGTGGCTGTCAAACAAGGAAAAATAACATCATCTACATCAAAGACCCCTATCAGAAAATGAATAATAATGGTGTAAAAAACACAATGCCCAATACTCATGTTGAGTAATGAATGTAATTAAGACTGATGAGTCAGTTTGCACTGTATTTCCTTTTACATCAATTGGAAACCCTAAGTACTCCATATCCATTCAGTATATTCATTACCAAGCTGAAACTTGAGGGGACATTTTTGGGCATAGGCAGAGAAGCAGATCCTGCCTTCATGGCAGAAAAAGTTGTCTTCTGTAAGAATGGTTTAATATCCCACCATAAACTATGGAGGACTATGATAGGAATTAAAGACGGCATTATTAATGACAGAGCTTAGGTCCTTCATAGCAGTACTGTTATTGGTACATTTTTCTTATAGAACTTCTTGATTTTTTTTAAATACCATAAGCTAGATACTAAGCCTTCCATGATTATATTATTTCAGTTTCATCAAAGTTAAGTATTTTGCAGAAGGAAAAGCTAGAAGTGTATTCCTTCATAATAGTATCTCAAAATGCATCACTGGAGTTGAATAAATAAAACCAATAATATTCATAATGTGATTGATTTTGTGTATGGCAGTGAGGTCATTACAATAAAGTTCTTGAAATCCATGAATTACATTTGTTCACCCCTATAGATCAATGCCCTTAAACACTATGGCAAACCTACCTGTATAGACAATACAGTGCTCATCTCACCAAGCTCTAGATTTGCACCTTGTGGATCAAACTTCACCTCAAATGTCTCTGTCTCACAGTAGGGCAGATTCTTCACCCTGTCCAACTCTGTACTAAATCCTGAGAACAGAATAACCTACTGTTTTATACGTTGTTCTATAAAAATCACTCAATCAGAAAAAGTTTAGTTTTTGAGCGTATATAATCAAAAGCAATAATTTGCAGAAACCAACCTGTGCCTGCCAGAGAACGTTGTTCAGCTCTGAAGGACACTGGAAGAGGCCCACTGTTTGTCACTTTTACAATATGAGTAGACACAGTGCCGCGAATCACATGACCAAAGTCCAGAATGTACTCAGGCAAAATAAACCTGTCAGAATGGTATATTATGAAAATATGTTTCTCTTTAATGAAAGATAATATCTTTAATTATTATATTATGTGATGTTACCTGCTGAGCTTTTTGCGCCACATGCTAGAAATAGATCCAAGCTTTTCACTTTGTACAGAGTCTCTTTGGGATTTCTCAGTGGCTATAGAGTTTTCCGTGACTAGGAGCCTCTCAACCTCCATATGCAGCAGCGCATCATACTGCACATGTGCACACAAACATTTGCAGTCATGGAGAAAAGAAAGTACACCTTGTTTTAACTGTCCTTTTATTTTTCATGGCTTAAATAACAATTGTGTGGTCTTGTAAACAAAACAAATTATCTTGGGTGTCAGTAAAGAGAGATTTCAGTATGTACAGTAAGTACATGGAGTTTCGGCATTTTTCCCCACCTGGAATGCTTCATGATAAAAAAATGACTACATCCTGAAATCTGTAGTGTGTTTTCTTGTTGATGTTGTTGTCAGCTACATAGCTTGTTTTTTGTTTATAGTGGAAAGGATCACACAATTGCTATCTAGGGCAGGTAAGGTTGATTGTATTGATGCCATATGACTGACTGACTGAATAATTGCATAAAAGTGCAAGTGTACAGATGATCCTCATAAAGAGGGCAGTTGATGTACATAGCAGTAAATTTCAGCAGAAGCAAAATTATATAAAATATACAAGTATATAATAATTTATAAATACAAAATAATGCAAACATTTCTGAGCACACTTAACAATAAATACACTTCTTATTGGTAGGTTCAGTAAATCAGTAAGACTCAAATCTGCAGGATCATACAGGTATAATTGGTAATCCATGAAACAAACTAGAAAGTGAGCTTTGTCTCCAGTGTTCGAATGTGGACTTACTGTAGGAATATAGTCCACTTCATACGTCTCACCAAACCCTGTACCAGGTCTGCTTAGAATGTCTTCTCTTTGAGATTCACTTTCAACTGCTTCCTTTGCCTGCTTCAGCACTGAGCTATATTGTTCTTCATCTATAAAAAAGACAGAAAATTAGGGTTCCGGTTAATGTTTATTGTTGTGTCAACTTAATTGTTAAGAGGGACAGGTAAATCAAAAGTCATAGCTTCTTGATAATCTTATATTTAAAAAACTAATTATTTTGCTACTGTTGTAGTCAATTGTGTTTTACATATAAATTGTGTTCTTCACTTCATATATGTAGAAGCTCTTTCCATTCATGTGCAGAGACCTTATCACTTTCCCTACCAGTTTGAAATGAAAATAAAAAAATTTAAAGCAATTAAAATGAAATGTAAAAACATTCATTGACATCTCTCTGGGTCACTGGTTTCTGTAAGTATAACTTGCAAGTATGTTCGACAGATTACGTCAAACAATTACTGCTGCAGGTTTGGGCAAGTATTTCAATATTCACAATACAGTATAAATATTTTAGCTATTCATGACTATTTAGTAAGTACATTGATTATGAGGCAACTTGCCTGACAAGGTACAGCCCATTATGCTAACTATCTGAACAGTTTTCAAATTTTGTAGGTAGTGATAAATCAGTGTAATAATCAACATTTAATTTCTATTTAAATATTAAGTAAAAAAAAAATCAGTAGAATTTCTTAACTATACAGTAACAAACATAGACTGTTACATTCTGCAGAATAAAAATAGGTTGAAAAATTTATCAAGTAAAATAAATAATGGCTATACACCATCATAACCTTCATTACATTTAAATCTTCACAAATGTCCTAAGTTAACTCCAGGTAAAAAGGTAAAGGTACCTTTAAACGAACATTTATGTGCATTATTGAATAATAAGCTCTTACTTAGGTCTCTAGGTAGGTCCAGGCACACTCTAGGAAAGATGCCCTCTCCCATAATTGTAATGCTTTTTGGCTCAAAGAAGGCAACCTGTAGTTGGAACACCTTCTTAAAAACCTCTGGGATTCCAGGAAGAAAGTACACAGAAGCTTTCATGTCCTCATATGCCCTTATGTGGCCCTTAAGACAAGATATGCCAAAGCACACAAGCAGGAACTATATATTAGACATCATATAATATAAAAATTATTTATAGTACAAAATACTATGAAACAATAATATAACAATGAATATAGCACGCTCTTAAACAGTATGCCAGGAAAAAAGCACTTTAATAATGATGTAATTCTTCTAATAAAATATATATTGTAGAACATTTTCTGATGCATAGTGATAGAATGCAGCATCTTACCGTGCTGGGAATAACAAGGGGTTGTCCAGGTAAGGTGTCTTTTGGGGACACATGCTGATCCTCCAGCAGAAAACTGAAGTCAATACCCACCTTTCCTGTGTTTCTCAAAATGATCTCTGCTTCAGCCACATGGTCAAATAACTTAAAAAAAAAAGAATTTAAGCATTTTGACTCGTTTACCACTTACATCATTACAAAACACATCTATGCTTGTATACTATAAAAGATATCTACCTGAGGACCAAAGTCGATCTCAGTTGTATCCAAGGTGTAGGTGATCAGTGAAGCTTCCCCTTTGAGGGAAATCTCATATGTTGGGCCTTCCTCCACCACGCACACAGCCAGGACTTGAGCACTGATGTCAGCATGGCCAACGAATGAGAATGTAACCTGTTGCATCTCACCAGGCTGCAGAACTCCATAAACTGGCATAATGTCAAATATCTGAGAGAAAGCAAGGAACAGAAAGAAGAGAGAATGATAGACGTGAACATTAGCAAATATGTTAATAGCAATAGTCAATAGCAAACATTAGCAAATATGAACAATAGAAATATGTTAATCCCTCTACACTGCTTCTCTCTTTCTACCCATCCTGAGGCATCCAGACATTGTACCAGCTCCGATCGTCTTCCATGCAATGAAGACTTTGGACCTCCACTGAGATGAGGCTGACTCTATGAAAATCCTGAGACATCTACAGATCTACCAGCTCCAGTTGGACTCTATGATACCAAGAGGAGATCTGAACTCCATGTGATCTTTACACCAATTCAACACTTGTTTGACTGTATACTTGTACTGTAATCTCACCCCCAGTTCCACCCATATGAGAATGTGTTCCCCTTTGAGTCCGGTTCTCTCAAGGTTTCTTCCTTACCAATTTAAGGGAGTTTTTCCTTGCCACTGCTGCCTGAGTCACCTCAGACTTGCTCATTGGGGATAAATAAATACATACATACATACATACATACATACATTCATACATACATACATACATACATACATACATACATACTTACACACTGTGAACTATATATATCTTAATTTTTTACTATATTAATTCTTTTTTTCTCTCCTTATGTTTAACTTCTGTTCTATGTTTATGTTCTGTAAAGCTGCTTTGAGACGAAGCCCATTGTAAAAATGCGCTATAATGTACAAATAAACTTGAAATGAATTGAATTGAACATTTTTACTTCATCACGATTTTAGTTACAGTAATATATACAGTATACTGTATATTTAGGGCCACTGATACTTGTGGGTGTGGCATAAAGTATATTTGCATGCAGTATCCTGGAAAAGTGCTGCATAATTATAGAAGGGGTTTGGTTCATTTTGGTTTTAGTAAACTTTATTATTATTAGTCACTTAAAATACAATGCAGTCTATAAAATAATACAGTCTATTGTATCTTTATATACGACACTTTTTGTAATTATTTAAAACAGTATAACACATAATTAACTGAAAAGCAAATCTCAGGTTTATGTTAATGTGCTCGTTCTAATACATTATTGTTTTTTTAGTAACAACACTTTTAGAGGGAATTTTATGGAACATAATCAGTTAAAAAAATTGTTTTTATTTAGAAAATAATAAATATCCACAAATTCTGGCTGTAGGAAATGGAACCGAATTCTTAAACCTTAAGTTTAAACCTTAAGATGGTAATGTAAGCTCAATTTTGGACCAAAATGTGGTTAAAAATAATAGTCTCCCAGCAAATAAATGCACCTCTTGTGCCTCTTCATTCATACCAGTGCAAGTATTATAATATTTGGTCAAAAAAGAGCAACTGTGCAAGAATTGGAACATCTGCCGAACAAACAACTAACATACTGTACATACTGTACATTGTAAAGAAATGCAACAAATTCACAGAAATAAAAAGAAATAACAAATAAATAATATTTACCTCTTCCACACTTATACTTGATGTCTCTCTGCCTGTTATGATGGCTGTGCTGATGTCCAGTTCTAACCCTGTCGGCTTCTGTGCTATAGATGCTTTACTGATCTGTCCCGGTAGAATAGAGCTGCATGTATGTGGCCCTACTGATCCAAGAATGTTCAGCCCAGAATTTGTAAGTTGCTCCTTTGCTCCTCTTTGCTCATTAGTACCATAATCTGGGTTTATCTTCTTATTTTTCCTCTCTTCTTCTTGTGGAGTGTTAGAGATTCTACTCTGCCTAAAAACATCATATTTGAAACAAGAAGTATTTTAATGACTTATAACACTATACGAATAAACTAGTTTGACCTCTTGATATGGGTGGAATGTACATCAGTGGCCATGCTGTCTACTTTGAACATTTCTATCTCTAAAAGCTAATTCTGACAACAATGCAGATAATTGACAAGAGAATTCATTTGGTCTGGTGACCCATAAGTGACAGACACAGTTAAGAAGGATCCATCCCTCACTGACTGGGGCAGTGTGCTGTCAAAGAGCCACTGGAGGTGTGTGGAGTCCCTGTGTTGGAGAAGAACAACAAAAAGCTCATTCTATCTAGATCTCAGATTTGTCATACCAGGAGGTTTGTCTACCACTGGCATATTGTGAAATTTAACCGAGGTAAAATCCAATTGTCATGAAAATCATGAAAATGCTCTTAGGCACACTTTATTTCATTGGATAAGGCAACACAAGTAATTAATTTTTAATGTACTCATTTAAAAACTACCATATTGTTCACTGTATTGTGCTGCTATGCACCAGGGTACCATGCGTACTAATGTTTTCGAGCATGCACTATTATTACAAAAACAGGAGTTATAGTGTACTTGAGTTTCAAAATCATTTGTGGGGTACATCTGATTGATTTAAAGAAAATATTTGAACATTATACTGTATAGACACTAAAAAAGTGCAGGCTGTGACAGGCTGTCACTTTTTACTAGTGGATTTAATGTTGCTTCATTAGCTGAATTCTCCTTGACATTTAAATTACACACAGATCACTGCTACTGAAATAATGACGTGACTTCTAACCAAACTAATTTAGTTTCACAACAACAAGGATGATGTATATAATCAAACCCTTTATTTAATTTATATATATTTTCAAGAATTATGCAGATTTTTAATATTATTTTATTTTTTTTGTAGATACATGGAATATAAAGGCCTGAATTCTGTAAAACAAAACATTACTAAATTGATCACTCACTTCCAGTCGATGTTTCTCCAAGGTTTGTCGAAGTCTGTACACGAAAAGATAATAGAGAACTTTGAGTAAAAACAGAAACCTTTTTTTTAATTGATTTCTTTCTTCTATTTTTGTTTCAACAAAGTGATCTAACCTTTTCGAGATTCTGGTTTTGATTTCTTTCCAAACATTTTTGGCAGATCTCCTCCTCTGAAGCTGATCATATTTTAAAAACCAAAAAAAAATTGTCTATTTTTCTTAATATCGAATAAAACATGTTTCAGTATATAAAAAGTATTTCAGTATCAGATTGCATGAATTCATGATATGTAGTTATTTTTCTCCTTGATTGAGCAAAAAGAAAACAGCACTTACCAACTATAAGCTCAGTAGGGCTCTGTGCTTTTGTTTTCACTTTTCAGCCCAGGTCCTACCTACTCAGAATCAGAATCAGATTTATTGGCCAAGTGTGTTGACATACAAACATGCAAACAGGGCTAGGGAGGGAGATGGGGGGCGACTCTTGTAGTTTGTGATGTCTTGCAGGCCTCTCCACACTGACGCAGGGTTGTTATCTGAAAACCTGCTTTTCAGCTTTTCAGAGTACCTTCTTTTGGCTATTCTGATCTCTTTCGTCAGTAGGTTCCTGGCCTGCTTATACAGAGTTTTGTCTACCACTTCCTTGGCTTGTCGAAGTTTTTTGAGTTTGGCTGTGAACCATGGCTTGTTATTGCTGTACTTGCAGAAGGTTTTGGTTGGCACACAAATGTCTTCACAAAAACTGATGTATGATGTCACAGTGTCAGTCAGTTCATCCAGGCTGTCAGTTCCAGCCTCAAAGATACTCCAATCAATGCAGTCAAAACAGTCTTGTAGTTCCTGCTTTGCCTCACTGGTCCATCTCTTCCCTGTTTTTACTACAGGCTTAGTAGATTTTAGTTTCTGCCTGTATGTTGGAATAAGATGGACCAAACAGAGATCAGTATTCCCCAAGGCTGCCCTGGGTACAGAGCGATATGCGTCCTTATGAACTGTGTAGCAATGATCCAGTGTATTTTTCTCCCTTGTGGGACAGTTTATATGCTGTCTGTATTTTGGAAGTTCAAGTGTAAGTTTTGCCCTCTTAAAGTCTCCAAGAATAATAAAAAGAGAATCTGGATTATTTTGCTCCAAGCCAGATGTTTGGTTTGCCAGGTTTTGCAGTGCATCACTCACGTTGGCCTGCGGTGGGATGTAAACTCCGGTCAGGATGAATGAGGAGAACTCCTGCGGTGAATAAAAGGTGTTTACAGTTTATGAGCAGTACAGTTTAATTCTCAGTGGCGTAAACACTTACAGACGAAGAGAGCATTTAACCTGATCAGGCACTCGCCCCCTTTTTGCAGGTTTTTCGCCTACATGACCTACCCACCAAAAAGTGGTACAGCTCCCACATACTTTGACACACAGGGGTGAGCCTGGTCTCATTGGAAAGAAGAGATTCTCTAGTTTCAGATACAAGTGTTGATTGATTCTAGGCCTTACTGGCACAAAGTTACAGAGGCTAGAATGGAACGTTTTCATTTCCATCTGAGTTGTTTACCTGAAAAACTGATTAATCTTATTGCTCTGGAACATGTTAGGAACCAAATGACAACTGAGGGTCATAGCCACATGTCTTGGCTTTCACCATAAAAAATTCAAGTCAAAAGCTTCAATAAAAATATTTTTCTACGGACATGTCCATCCGGTCATGTGTTTCTTGTTTACTTGTTTACTGTATAACTTTGAATTAAAAGACTGCATGCTCAGTTTAAAAGGCCTAAAACAAAGAGAACCTCTCTGCCTAGATGTCTGCTGTGAAAAAAGGCCTGTAACCTGTAACCTGACACCCTGAGCTGTGAGAGTGAGAAAAAGTTGAGAATTGCGCAATAAACCCATTGCGCAACTTTTTCTGCGCGGCTGAGGCCTCAGAGACGTGTCATGTTGCATACCGTTGGAATTGTCTCCTTATTGGCTAAAGAGTTGTAAAGGTCCCGGATCATTACATTGCTACTGGAGGGAGCAATTGTCAGTAAAAAGTATGGATAGACATCATTGGCTTCTCATCCCACATAGGATGGAGAGACATCATTGGCTTCTCAGCCGTCTATCTCTGCAGGACAGGCGCCGATTGGCTCAAGTGAGGGCTTGTTTGATTCGTTAGGCCCTGGACTACAAATCTTAGTGTAGTTCTATAAGCCTCATGGGAGAAGTGAGAGCCGAAACAAAGGACGGAGGTGAACTGCTGTTTCCAGTTTTCGGTCAGAAACGGAATATTTGCGAGGTGACCAAAGCGCTACAGATTCCAGTTGCTTGGACTCTTGGAGATTTTTGTGAAGCATTTGTTTTGGAAAATATTACCCCAGTGAAGAAAGGGAAGCGTCTAAAAGTAAGGGAACAACTGGTCTAGTGCCGCCTAGTTCAGTTCACTACCAATTTTTATTCAAATAGTATGACGGCTATAAATCATATTATGCTTTGTGTGTGGGCTTAAAAAAATCTTGAGAGTCTAATTTTTAATATAAAAATAAGTTTAACTGTGTATTTAGAGGATTTAATGCTTAAAAGCTACAACAAAGTTGCTTCAGACTCATCCCCTAGTGGTCATTTTCCCTGTTGTGCCGTGTATGGCACGGCGGTTACATAACACTGCACACCAACACAACAGCAGTTATAGCTGAGAGCTTTGAAAGTTTCAGCTTAATAACAAAGTAAATACAGTTCAGTTTTTGAAAATGTTTGTGTTTTTTAGTAAATTTATTTTTTCTTTTTTATCAATTTAATCTGTTTTTGGACCTTTTCCTTAATACGTCTGCTTTTGTAGATGAGTCTTAAATCCTTGTTAACTAATGGGCACACCTCATCAACATGTGTCAAGACAACTATATGAGGGATAGCTGTAAGGTAGAAACAAATATATTTAATTATCCTGCCTCGATGCCTGATGACGCCTGAGATAGGCACAGGCTCCCCCGTGACCCGAGAAGTTCGGATAAGCGGTATAGAATGAGATGAGTGATTTCTAGTTTGTTCTCAGCAGCTGAAATGGCTTCTCTAAATTGCCACTAGCTATGAATGAGTTGTGTGCAGGATTGTGAACAGGATAAAGGACCAAGCAAAAAATTGCTTGTAAGTAAAATATACAAATAAAAAAGCAGATGTTCATAATTCATAAAGTTTATTAATCGTACTTCCACATACTCTCAATATGCTTTACATGGAAGAGGTCTCCAAGGATCATTTCTCCAGAGGGTCGAACACATTAACCAGTTGAGCATGTACACAAAATAACTTGAATAGTACATAGACTTTTTTTTTTATACAGGATATAAGGTTTAACTTTCTTATGTCCACCTTTAACTTCATTAAAATGAATTATTCAAACATGATAAAGGATTGTCATAAAACTAAAATTACCAACATGGAGAGTTGATCGAAATATTGCTCTGTAATTATATAACATAAATACTTAATTATGGACGTTTGGCCACTATTATTTAGACTGCAAGCTCTCTCCAATGGGCCAATGCATATGCACAACATAAAAAACTTATCATCTCATTTTGCATCTTAAACAAACCCATATCCAAAGCCCTGCCCACACACACACACACAAACACACACACACACACACACACACACACACACACACACACACACACACACACACACACACACATACACCTCCTAAGCTCTTTCCCACACAAACACACAGAGGACTGTATTCAGAGTTAAACGTAGATTTAATAGTGAACTCGCTCATAACTGCAGAATCACGTGCTATTCAGATGTTACGTAAGAGTTACACATGGAACAGAGTTTGCCTAAAACACAGGTTAAGATTTCATCTGGACTTGTTAAATTGTGCAAATAAATAAGTGTTGGTTGTGCCGGACCCAGTGCTGGTCTATAAGCTCTTAAATAATGAGCGCGGAGTTTGGTTCATTTTTACGGTTTAAGAGTAGCGTCTAGATGCCGTTGATGCTGAAAAAAAGCTGCCTCAGGCGCTCTACTCGAGAAAATCTGGTATGTTTAGAGGCATGAAATACAGGCAGGTGATTTGAATCATCTGAATGGTTCACACTGAGAAAACTGACTAAAACTGGTACAGAACTCAATTCCGATTATGACCGACTTACCCTGCGGGACTCGGGCACTCTGAATACGGCCCAAAACGCTTGTTCACATTAACCGGGATTGAAGCGGTGCCTGTTGCATTCCAAATTCTACTCTGTAATCTATGTCACATTTACACTACGCCACGCAGCATCTATGAACGACAAATTATAATTCACACTGCTTTATCTGCTGAAAATTGGGATTTTTTTGTTTTCTATGCAGAAACTACACGATTAAACACATTCACACACAAACAACTACAGTGACGAGAGAAGGATCACAACATCTCAGTTTTTTTTTTGTTTTTTTGTTTTTTGCTTTGAAATATGGATCCAAAGGGGAACCCATTAAATGGCTTTTCCTCATGTTTTTTTAAGCTAGCTAGCAAAATTCAATCTTTAGCGTATTCTTTAACTTGCTGTTTTTCTTTTTCCCGTGTTCCCCTTTGACGTCTGCGTTTTTCGCTAAACCTCATAGCCGACTTCACATTAAAGCACAAAAATAGTGATTCCAAATTTTTTTGAAAAAATGAATACACAAACGTTGATTGCCAATGAAGAAAAGCCCAAACATAGTACACACACACACACACACACACACAAACACACACATACACTCTGACACATTGCTAGCATTTCTTGACCTTAACAATGTTTAAATAGTTTGTTAGCATTTAATTGTGCTTATCTCTGGAAGCAGCATGAGAGCGGTCCATCCGTCCTGGATCCAAAACCTTTACCAAACGTGGACGTTCGATGATTTCACATTTTTTAAACCCAAGATCTCTGCCCTTCAGGAGGTCCACAATTCTCTCTGATAAAATCTAGTCTGTGTTTATCGTATTGTTTATTGGGATTCCGCTTGGGTTAGCTTGATCATTAAAGCGTGGCTTTAAATAGATCTGGCGCTCGGATGAAGAATATGCTGTGCTTATTTCGTCTATGATTTATTTTGTGCTTTTTTTTTTTTTTTTAATCCAACATGGCATCCAACTGGTCAGCAAGGTCATCGAACATGCTTCCAATGTCATCAAGAATGTTGACTGTGCTTTTATTCTCCATTGTCGAACTGGAATACAAGAGAGAAAAGCAAGAGGGTGGGATTTCTCAGACAAATACAGTACAATGCTGGAAAAGTCTTCGATATGTCTGTCTTTTTATTTTAAAAATCTTATTATTTAGTAGCAACAAATATTTAAATTTAAAAGATGAATAAAAATACTTGTCTTCGGTCATGATCCTTTCCTCTACGACCTCCAGTGCCGCAGCTAAGGAAGCGCTGGTCTCATCCAGCCTTAGCTGGTTTCTTTCTTCTTCCGAATGAAGTGCCCCCTGTGGAATTTCCTCTGCAGTTACACCACTATCTTCGGTAGTGCTTTCAATTTCTCCCTCAATTTGCATCTGTCTGGCCACACCGGCTTTTCTGCGCCTCATCGGCACCTGCCCTGACCCCTCTGTGACCCTTGTGACCTCAGTAGAGGCCATCTCTTGCCCCTTAACCACTGCTACTTCCTTCATCTGCCTTTTCCACTCATCATCCTCACTGTGTTTTTCCACCTTTTGCGGCTCTGCCTCAAAAGGACAGGGAATGTCCACTGACAGCCCTGCTGCGGAAGATCTTGGAGGTTTGACTGGGGCAGATCCACTCCCGGGGGTAGAGGGAGTTTGTGGAGTTTGTGGGCTCTGAGCAGGAGATGTCAACAGTTGTGGGGACAAAGTATGTGATTCTGCTGGTTTTGGTGTCGGAGTTGATGGACTGAGTATGGCATGATCCTCTTGCTCAGAGGGAACAGTCGGGGGAAGTGGGTGTGTGTTTAACTCATTGGGTGGGGTAACTGTGTGAGTTGGCAGGGGCTTTATTTTGATTGGTTTTGGAAGTGTTGGAGGAGGACTTGGCTTTGGAGAAACAGGTGGTGGAACCTTTTTGACTTCCACTGCAGTGGTAGAAAGAAGATTTTAGGTCAATACAGGTAGGATAAATGATCTAATCTAAAAGAATAATAAATAATGTTAAAGTCTAAGAGGGAACAAATTCACTATGACAGAATTTGGCCACTTGCAGCATGTGCTTTAGACCAGTTTATTCATGTTAATTTAGCAATACCTGTGCTGTGTTGGTTCTCTGGTCCTGTAAGTGGAACTCTCCTGCTTGGAGTGGGAGGCTCAAGCTTCCTGAGGCCCAGGGCTGGTTTGGGGGAAACTGGAGGCTTCAACACTCGCCTGAAATCGTCACTCATTTCACTTTCCCGATACACATTTTCCACCTCTGATGCAGGTCTTACATGAATAGCAGCATCTGGTGCATTTGCAGCTAAATCACCCGACTGAGATGGCGCTATAAGCTTTGGCCGTCGTCTCACAGTGCTGGTCTCGGTGAGCTGGAACCTCTCACTGCCCAAGTCGTGTGGTGTACGGGGCCTCCTCAAGGTCGCCGTGGCATCTACACGTGACCATTCTTCTTGTGTCAGCATAGAGCGGGGGCGGGGCTCTGGAGTCGGCCTCGCAGGGAGTTTTTCCTCTGTTTCATCGGTAGTAGGTAGAGATTTAGTAACTTGTCGGATGCCATCTTGCTGTGCAATGGGATTCTCATAATCAGTTAAGGGGCCGCTGATTGTGCGACGTCGACTCTGGATCTCTTCCTCTGAACTCAGAGTGTCACGGTTTCGTCTGAGAATGTCTGGGCTTTCCTGGACAACAGGTCAAATACACAAATTTAGCATTTCGCATTTGCAACAATGTAACTTACTTACTTAATAATATAAAGCCGAAAACCGAAAGAAATATAACAGAATGAAAATGTTGTTTGATTTCATAAAAAAAACGATGTTACCTGTAAGTAATTCCTGCTACCACTTTTGATCCTGCCACCTAATGTGGACATTTCTAGCATGGCAGCAATGTCTCGAACGCTTCCACCTAAAACCCCTGATTCAGAGGCAGGTCCACAGTCGCTACGGCGCCGTTCTCTGTATGTCACACTGAGAAACGAATCACAAGGCTCGCCTTGGTTAACCCCACCCTCAGTCAGCAGGTTCCCCGTGGAGATGGAGGAGCACGATCGTTTTGGTGGTGTAGGGGGGCGTGTCTTCCTGCGAGGTCGTGTTGTGGCGAAGGACTGGCTACGGTTTACCCCTCCAACATCCAGGGAGGATGCTGTATAGTTGTCAGGGAAGGGTGGGTCTTTCCGTCTAGGTAAAGGAGGTGTGCCATCTTCATCTTCCTCAGCTGTGCTTTCATGGGGAAGGCAGAGCAATGGGACTGGGCATGCTTGAGAATTTGAGCGAGAGGAGGAACTTTTGACTTTAGTGGGTGTATGTGGTGGTGTGTGGGCTGGACTGTTGCACAAAGCAGGCTTTTTTAGAGGAGGCAGAGCATCTGCTCGCTGTATACCACGCCCCTGGGAGGTGAGCCGTGGAGAGCCATGTGCTTCCACTCCTCTTCGTGTTCTTGGTGCAGGGGTGGATTCTGCAGCAGCTTGGTGTTTCAAAGTTGTTTTTTCATCTGACTGCATTCCCTTAATGCGAGTGTCCTCCTCTTTCGGAGGGTCTCCCAGACAGTTAACAGCCAACATTAACTTCTTCTGATGTCCTGCAGTGTAAAGGAGTTCATAAAACATATTTTGTAGTTACACAATTAATATGGTTAAATATATTAAAGGAGTACTCCTACGTTATATCTATGCATTTAGACTCTTCAGTACCCAGCTTGGTGATGCCAATCTCCTGCAAGTCCTCAAGGGTGATGTCACTGACAAAGTCCATGTTGTCGTAGCCATTCTGGACAAGAGTCTGATAGTACTGACTAAGTCCAATCAGGGACAACCAGTCTGCTAAGTTCGTCTTCAGGAACATAAAAATAAGGGATCCATGAAGTCTTCCTGTCTCCACAATGATCGACATAAAATATAAACCATTCAATAACGTGTTGCTAAAGGTCTTACTGGTTTCTCTTTAGGAATCCATTCAGGAATGCTCAGTTTGGTGATCTGAGACAGCATCTTTTTCCTGTGTCCAGGTTTTGTCACACCGATTGCTGTCAGATCCTAAATTTAAAATATAACGAGAGAAAAATTTCTGTAGAATTAATCGTATTTTTTTTATTATTAACACTATACAAGTTTCTGTGATAATAGAAGATGACTTTTTTTTTGTGAAATCTACATTGCAGCACGATTATATTCTTTCTTCATATATCCCAACTTTTGAGTTCGGGGTTCAGAGCACAAGGTGAGCTATGATACAGCACCCTGGAGCAGAAAGGGTAAGGGACCTTGCTCAAGGCCGCAAATAGAGGCAGCTTGGCAATGCTGGGGCTTCAACCCAGACCCTTAACCTCTTGAGCTACTACTGGCCCCATAGACATACCTAGAATTCATGAGCAAAGTTTGTTTAAACGTACTTATGTAGGGAAAGTTTATGAGTAAGTACCTCTGGCGTCATCCTACTGATGGTCTGAAGGTCGTATCCGGCTGTAAGAAAGTTTGTTGTGTAAAACTGTAGCTGAGCACTAGTAAGCCATTCAGCCACGGCCTCCGAGCTCTACGACACAAACGATTTGATTGTTCATTATATACATACTTCTTTTTGTTAAGTGAATGCATCTGATTCATTGTGCTCATCATTTTAAACATAGTCACTTGCCTTGCTTTCTGTCGCAGCACTATCTTTTCTCTGTAGTAAAGGATCAACAAATGTTTTTTTCTTTTCTGGACGTGGACCACCAGTTACACTCTGGGTAAGTTGTGAAGAAGCTGCAGTACCCACCAAAATGTTAATACGACAACCCAAGGAGATTTTTTACAAACTTGCATACAGTATTTGATGAATAAAAACAATTATGGGTAATGGTTTGGGCCTGACTACGGGTTACCTGCACTGGGGTCCTGCTCCAGAAGATGTTCTTTCGCTTTGGCAGACTGAGACAATACTGTGGCCAGCAACTACAACACACACACACATGCAAAAATCAACATTTTAATTATAGAAACATTATTACTGCGTAGATTTTTTCTAAAGGATTTGCAGCCTGTTTGTCGCACCTTTACCCCCTCGGCTTGTGCGTGTAGCCCAGGCACATTTACGCCATGTGTGTTGATCCCTGGGGAATGTGTTGGAGTGGTTGGGACGGGCACAGGGGAGCTTGCGAGATGAGCATTGGCATTTTCCACCGTACCACTGACTGAAGAGCGGCCACCGGTCAGACTCCCTGTGCTGCCAGCACCTAATGAACAAATAGCGAACAAGTAAAATGTAAGATTTAAAAAAAAAAAAATGTTGTACACCGTGTTGCATTCTGAGTAGTTTGCTTGTGTATGAGGTGTTTCATCTGAAATTCTTTATTTTGAAACTAAGCATGTGCAGCACTTATTATAATTATGCTAGCTAACACAAGTCTTTTCTCATGTTTAATTTTTATATTTATTTTTTCATTGCATTACATTTAACAGCACCAAAAAAAATTGCATGACGCTGAATGATGTGCTAAATAAAACGTTCATAACCCAACTAACTCATTCATTCATTCATTCATTCATTCATTCATATTCTACCGCTTATCCGAACTACCTCGGGTCACGGGGAGCCTGTGATCTCAGGCGTCATCGGGCATCGAGGCAGGATACACCCTGGACGGAGTGCCAACCCATCACAGGGCACACACACACTCTCATTCACACACACACTCACACACTACGGACAATTTTCCAGAGATGCCAATCAACCTACCATGCATGTCTTTGGACCGGGGGAGGAAACCGGAGTACCCGGAGGAAACCCCCGAGGCACGGGGAGAACATGCAAACTCCACACACACAAGGCGGATGGGGGAATCGAACCCCGCCCCCGGAGGTGTGAAGCGAACGTGCTAACTAAGCCACCGTGCCCCCCCGACACTGTTGAATAATTTCAGCAATAGTCAGCAATTTTATGTATGTACGTATACTCTGATCAGCCATAATATTAAAACCATTGACAGGTTAAGTGAATAACATTGATTATCCTGGTACAACAGCAGCTGTCAAGGTGTGTATATAAGGTGACGACAGAACAGTCAGTTCTATGTGCAGACCATTCAGAGTGCTCATGCAGACAGAGTGGACTCCTGTCCGCTGCTGAAAGTGCATACAATAAGCATGAGAGCATCTGACCTGGACCATGGACAAACAGAAGAAAGTGATTAGGTCATTTTCATCATGTGGACGGCCAGTTGCCAGGATGCACTGTGGAACACCTACCTAAATGATTGCATACCTAGAACATGCCTTTAGTTCAATGGTGTTCCCTAATAATATGTCCTGCTACACTGCAAGAATGGTTTTAGGATCATGATGCTGATCAATGTGCTGACTTGGCCTCCAAATTCTCCAGACCTCAATCTGAACGAATCTACACGTGACCATTCTTCTTGTGTCAACATAGAGCTAACTCACCCGACATGCATTGCCATCTGCTGAACAAACATGTCTAAATCTATGGAGGCTCCACCTTACATCTTACAAGACTTGGATCTACAGAATCTGCTGCTAATGCCTTGGTGCCAGATACCAAAGCATATCTTCAGAGGTCTTATGATTGATCAGTGTATATGTAATCTAAAAGTGTGTGGGGGGAGTTGTGGCCTAATGGACTGAGGTGCCCTTGAGCAAGGCACCAAACCCCGCAACTGCTCCCCGGGCACCGCAGCATAAATGGCTTCCCATTGCTCCGAGTCCAGAGAACGAATTCTGAGTATGGGTCACCATACTTAGCTGTATGTCACGTCACTTCACTTTCATGTGTGTAAAATCTTTAATACCTGCTAAAGGCTTCCTCAGGACCCAGATATCTTCACTGGAACTGCTTTGCTGCACACTTAATGTTGGGGAGCCATGGGGACTGGACACAGAACCACGGGAACCTGAAACACAAACACACATACACACAGATTTCTACACATGTCAGTATTCCACTGCCATAAATGATATACAAACAGAAAGCAGGGTGTTAGTGGACCCAAAGAGCAAAATACAACTCTATCGATTAAAAATGATTAGTAATGTAATATAAAAATGTGCTTATTTGATTATATATCCTTAACAAATACACGTCTGAACCCGAGACAAATCCGTCTGCCTGTTTGACAAGTGTATGTGAATTGTCCTGTATTTGCATACCATTTTCTTCATTATTATCAAGTAATACCAGATGAATTGGTAACACAGTCGAAACACTGTTACATCTAAACCAGCTATGCCTTTGGTCAACAGCTTAGTGAGAAATGTTGTGGTCTTCTCTAGGAAACTGTTTGCTGATTCATGAAATTCATGAAAAACAGATCTTGGCAGGAGAATCTGCCTTTTAGATATGACTGTGAATCACAACAAACGCATCTAATCCAGCATGTGCTATGTGTTTTAAACCTCAGAAGCGCTCTATACGGGTTAGCTAGATGTATCTAACATGATTTATTGCGTATCATCTTACACACTTCAACTTAAAGGTTTAAAAGACATTTTAAATAAGTCGTTATAAACAAACCCATTTCCATTTTTCAGGCCCAGAAATTAGTCACATCTCGAACTCAGAATGCAATTGCTCTTGCCTGTCATGGGGTAGATGGAGGTTTTTTTTTTAAGTGTTTTCATTCCGATTCTAGTTTCATTCTTAATTACCAAACTGAGAGACAATTACACAATGAAATCTTTTAACCTGTACAATCACAATTAAAGGTGGGGTCTCTGATATTTGAGAAATGCTTCAGAAATCTGTGTTGGGCTATCAAGCAAAACAAAAATCAAAACAAACGTGTAGCCAATGAGCATAAAGGGGCGGGTCTTGTCAATATGGGCGGAGAGAGTGTTCAGTGCGCATGTGTGCATATTCACAGGTCGGAGTTTCCCGAGTCAATAACTCCTGAGCTAAACGCTGTTACTACACAAAACGCAGTTGTAGCTGCCTCTCTACATTACTACGATAGAAAAGAGGTGTTATTTGTGTAGTAACAGCGTTTAGCTCAGGAGTTATTGACTCGGGAAACTCCAACCTGTGAATATGTGGCCGACTTCCTGCTCCTTCAGTTCTCTCCAGCGCTGGAAAGCTGATCCTATATTAACACGTCCTACTTCTTGCCTTATCGTAAGTCTTTCTTCTCTTTGTTTTTATCCTCCATGTCGATGTTAAAACCGCTTTCTGCTAATGTCACACACGCACACTGAACACTCTCTCTGCACATATCTGCTCATTGGCTACACGTTAGTTTTGAAGTTTTCTGAAGCATTTCTCAAATATCGGAGACCCCACCTTTAACAGATAATTGACTATTTTAAGCTCCACCCAACAAGCGTTGATTGGCAAGTTGTGGTCAAGTCAAGTTGTTTAAAGAACTTCTCAATCTGCTGAGTATTCTGATACAAATTCTGTGTGTGTGTGTGTGTGTGTGTGTGTGTGTGTGTGTGTGTGTGTGTGTGTGTGTGTGTGCCCGCACTCGTGTGTGTGTGTGTGTGTGTGCGCACTCATGTGTGTGTGTTTGTACCTTTCTCTCTTTTCGGCCCCTCTGAGCGGGAGGAGGGTGGTTCGAACACAAATGAGCTGCAGGTGGGTGTGTTATACCCGAATGAGGTGAACAGGGGCTGATGGGAAGAGATCAGGGAGGGAGGAGGGGGCAGAGAGGTCAGGGGAAGAGAGAGAATGTGGGAGTCACCGTTCACCATGGCAACTGAGCCAATTGCTGGCGGACGGATGTGTATCTTAAGATACTGCTGAGTAGAGGGTCCTGGGCACGACGGAAATAATAACACAAATGACACCAGAACACGACACGACACGACACGACACGACACGGGAAGGAAACACAAAATAAAACATGTTCAAGAAAAAAAACAGCTAGCTCTAGGCACAACACATTATAGATCCTAACAACGTATTATTTTGGAATAGCATGCAAGGAGGAAATCAAAATGAAAATGTTTGTGTGTGTGTACTGTTACAATACAATGACACCGTACCAATGTATAAGACTCACTTACAACAATTAACTATAAAGATCGGTAGCATTGCATGTCTCACAGACTCATGTATGTACGGTGAAAGGTCTGGAAATTCATGGCCTTCTATTGGTTCTTTTACAACTATTTGTCCATTTTCTATACCAAACAGAGCAAAACTGATACTTTTGGTTTCAAAACAACTGCATATCATTTATTCTTTAATATTCGTTCTCATTTCCTGATGGGGGTCTCAACAGCAGAAGGCTGAGAAAGAGTCTAGTCTTTGCATCCCCAGATGTTCACAATCCAAGTGTATGGTATAATCTCTCCAGTGAGTCCTACAGTAGGTTTACCACAAGGTCCCCGTCTCCGTGTGCTTGATACAGCTCTATCATGAGCTAAAATGGGGGAATCCTTGCTATCCTTGGGATTATAAGAATCAGCTTATTTATTACATGCTGATTACATATATTTTTTTTTTTTACAACTCCTGAAGAAGAACCTAATTGTGACCGAATATCATACTCTACTATCACATCACTTGTGTGTAAGATCCCAACATACTTAAACTCATATACCAAGGCAAGGACTTTAGCCTCACCTGAAGGGAGCGTCCCACTTGTTTCTGGAAAAGAACCATGGCTACAAAATTGGGCATAAGGATTTTCACTTCAGCAGCTTCAGCTGTCAGCAGTGAAAGGCAACTGGTTGCAGGAGCTGATAAACAACACTGCCCCAAATCTCCATGTACCAATGAAGAGGCATGCAATCAACACAACACTTTTGTCCAGTGCCTTTAATTCATCCATTCTAACCACTATGCATTGATTGGCACCAACCACAATAGTAACCTTAATCACAGAGATGTAGTCCAAAACACCAGAGACTTCAGGCTCATATTAATTACTTAGCATACTGTAGCTCGTGCTTTCACAGCATCTACAAACTCTTTCTATGCCCAAGCTATCTAAGCACCTAGAGCAGCAGCCCTTCTGGCTCTTGAACCACAAGAACCCTCTGTGAGTAGGACTTAGAAAGCGTCCCCTTTCAGCTTGATTTCTTCCCTCACCAGCTTGTCCAAAGGTTACAGCCCCTGAATCACCATTCAGCATCTTGCAGTTGCCTCTTGGTATACCGGAGAAGTCATTTTGCTGTTAGGAACAACTTGTAATTCTAACAGGTAAATCTGGCCTGTAGGTTTACTCCAACTCACCATTAATTGGTGATTAGTTGACTGATCTGCCCCTTCCTTTGCACATATGTCCAGATTTATGGCTTTAAATCCGATGAGGCAGTTACAAACCAGATAACTGACTTTTGCTCAAAGTCCTTTTGGTATTATAATGTTTGTTATTAATGATCATTGGCCTACACAGAGGTATAATTATCTTTCAGATCCTGGAAGCTTTTCTTCCCAATCATACCACACCACTCCACTCATCTCCAGGTGGTCTCAATCTAGCTATGAGTACAATTCACTCAGAGCAGTTTGACTCCCATCTCCGGGTATTGAACCAAATATGGCGTGTATTTTGGGTTTTAGGTTTCTGCATTAGTTTTTCTAGATGAGAGCTGCTGAGGGAAAGGACATAGCTGTAATACAGCACAATTGGTCAGGGTTAGGGTTAGAGTTAGGGTTAGATTTGCACCAAGGGGAAAATGTTCTCCAATGGCTATTTTGAACTGCTTGAAAAAGGTTTTTTTGATGCTAAATTTAGGACCATTTATATTTTGATGTTAGTAACCACATACACATGCCTCAGCTAACTCTGTCAGCAAGCCAAACCAACCAAACAAACCAAAAGTATGAATCTTACTCTAACTCACACAATGCAAATGGACTAATACCCGTAAAAGCACAATAAATTAATTTATTCTTGTTTATTAGATAACAGCAATTGTGTGTCTGCATGCATTGTGATGTGTATTTCTAGATGTAATGATGACATGTGTGGGAGGAAAAAGGAGAATGGAAATGAAGACACGACTGGATAGAAATGGACTCATCTTTTCACTCTTCATCATCATTTGATTTCTCTCTCTCTCTCCTCCTGTGTGGCTGACCATTCTAATTAAAATCACTGCACGAAGTGCTGCACGCTCAAAGGTGGTGAGTGCACACACACACACACACACACACACACACACACACACACACACACACTCGCAAAAAGCTCTGCTGTATCTTCCCACACCCAGATTCCAAAACGATGTTTTTTTTTTTGTTTTTTTTTCAATAATAAATAGTGTAGTAGTGTTTGTTTTGTTATTATCAGCTTAATCTGTGTGGGACACACATAGGCAGCACTTCCTCTCTTTTACACTTACACACACACACAAAGACACACACAAACACACACCTATACAGCACTGAGAGGTTGCGTGTAGCACATGGATGAGTTAGTTTGAACTAGAACAGCAGCGTAGGTCACATGACCTCATGGTCATGTGATTACACTGTGGCACACCTGCCCTCTTGATGACCTCCACCATGTTGGAGGGGAAGTAGCCAACACGGTCATTTCCTGTGCGGTTGTCATGGATACAGCCTTTCCAGCGCCCATCAGAGTGCTGTTCCAGGACCTGAGAATAAAATGCAAACGACATGCTTCACTACGTGGAGATGCACACAGGCCAAGTGCTATTCTCTTAACTGTTGCATAATGAGTGTGGAAGCCATTTTAGTCAAATGAACCCAGTGATTAATGTTATAATGTGAACTAGGAAGTGTTAGAAGTTAGCAACATTAGCAACATAATCTCCTTTTAGATTTATTCCAGTTCTCCTCTTCTCATATATCCATAACTTATCATATTAGTCTTTTTTTTTAAACGTGTAATATTTTAATCTCATGTCTTTATTTCTTATTATTTTTTTAATGGAACCAAGTGGAGTAAATCCAGCAGATGGCAGTATACACTGTAAAGTCCGCTCAGAAACTTTTCTTGCATAACAACAAGCCATTTTCGGTCAGCTTTTAGTCCGCGTTTTTTCCGCTTGAAAACTGTTGCACTCTGGGTAATTACCGTGATGATGTCGCCTGCTTTGATGTTCAGGCTCGTCAGGTCATAGTTGTTGCAGTAGTCTTTAAGCGCTCTCACCTGCATGGCTGCAGAGGCATCTGCATGTACACACATACACACTTTACAAACTTTTGGAGACAAACGTCATTTATATGTCTGTTTGTATATGATGATGTCTGATTTTACACCTGTGTATTATATTTATGTACATATTAACAACAATAGTTTTTTTATTTAGTTTTCTCATATACTGTACACTCATAGAATATACGGGTTCTTCGGTTGTCCATCTGTGGGAATTATTAAAGGTTTAACGGTGTGCACCACTTAGCATCCTAGCACGCACATCAACTGTATGGTCTGCACAGACCTACATCATATAAACACTCTTCCAATATCTATATCCATCAAACTGTTTACATGCTGTTTTGCACGATACTTTACAATATCTCATGTAACTGCTGCTACAGTATAATACAGTGCTCATTCCAGTATTTCTGCACACACAATATTTTTTGAACACACAATATTTACACTGGTCGGTGCTGGTTTTTTTTTTTTTTTTATGTCTTTTGTGTAATGTCTTGTATTTTTTGTCTGCACTGTCTTTTGTCCTGCACTGTTTACAGCAGGTTGCATAGTTGCACTTTATGTGGCTAGGACTAACTTACTAAGTCCTTATAGCTCTGTCTTTGTTTTATGTAGCACCATAGTCCTGGAGAAACGTTGTCTCATTTCGCTGTGTACTGCTACAGCTATATATGGTTGAAGTGACAATAAAAGCTTCTTGACTTGACTTGACTTGAGAGTCATTATAACCTAGTGGTCAAAATGGGAACTGCAGCAACCGCTTATTGTGGGGCATTGGGGAAGGAATTACACCTCCAAATGCTTGGGGGAGGAGCAAGACTGCTTAAAATTTACTTAACTGTACGCTAGAGGACTGTATGCTGTTCAAACAGACTCTCCATACCTCTCAGCATCTGTTTAATCTCTCGGCTTGCTTGTGTCGTGGTGAACTGGTTTACGATGTCCAGTGCTGTCTGGCAGTACGTGTTCCTCACACTCGCACTAATGCCACTCTGAAACAGATTTAAAAAAAAAACATCATCTACCTTCTGAGTCATAAATTGTTTATTATAATAGTTTTATAAAAGTCAGTATGTTACATATTTTAAACACCGAATAAACAAACACAGTTTTTCCTGTTAATCTTATTCATTTCATTCTTATAAATAATTATTGAAGTTTTCTTTTTTTTTATTTTATGTATTTAATTTACTCCGACTCATCATTTTTAGGCATATAGTGTATACTAAATATACTGTACTTTAAGGCTTCATTTAATATCTAAGACTTTTTTCAAAAGTTTATACATTTATAAAACACACACACGTTCAACAAATGCGTGTACTCACGTCTAGAAGGAGACGAACGGCATCGGTTTTCCCGCAGAGCGCAGCCTCGTGCAGTGCTGTGCCAGATTTTGTCTGCCGGTTTATGTCTATGCCAGCTTGGATTAGCAACCTGGAACACACACACACACACACACACACACACACACACACACACACACACACAGAGCTCAGAGTTCCCATATCTACTGCACACACAGCGAGTCTACGAGTGCATTTGTGTCTGAGGCTATTGGAATTAAAACAAAGAATTTTTCAAGAGAAATTTTAACAACTCTAAAAATACTCCTCATCAAAACAGTGAGGATTTCATGATTTGCTTGTTTCTAACAAAAAGGTGCATGATTGTGCATCTGTTTGATGCAAGATTTGTTATCTTTAAAATGCTCTGTATGTTACACCAGCTGTTATATGTAATGATGAGTCGGAGGAATCTATACGCGAAAAAGATCACAGATTTAATGAAGTAAATCCAAGCAAACAATCCAAAACTACAGGCAAACTCGTGAACGTGGAAAACAGACAAACTTTCCAACCTTTTATAAGCAAATGCTATAACCATTTATGCTAGCGCACATGGAAGTCAAAACAAAGTAACCTCCACAACCCAGAAGGTTAGTATTCTGGTTAGGGCTCCCTCTGAGGGACTGGCAAAGGGTGTTCTTACAAAATCCCCCCCTCCAGGGAACCTTCTGGTGTCCTCTTCTTAGGACGTCCCCGAGGGTCTGGGGCTAAATGGTCTGGGTGTAGCTAGTCAAATGTTTAACAGGGACGGGTCCATTATGTCCTTGGCATAACCCAAGACTGTTCATCCGGGCTTTATCCCTTTCAGTCCAACAGGTTAGTATAGTCTGTCCCTGTATCTTTAGGAGTCGATGATAGATTTAATCAAGTAAGCTTGCGCTCACTCCAGTTAGAAGGGCGGTGGTGGTGGTGATGGAGGTTCTGTGATGTCGGAGTTCCCCCATCGGGCTGGCTTTAGGAGGGAGGTGTGGAATGAGGGTGATATAAGGTCGTCAGGTAAGAGCTGTAAGCAGTAAGTTACTGGGTGGATTTGTCTTTGTACTTTGAAGATCCTATGTATCTTGGGTTGAGCTTGTGACATTTCATTTTCAGGCACTTTGTTGACAGCCAGACTAGCTGGCCTGGTTGGTATTGGGGGAAGATGCCTCCTCTGATTAGCCTGATGCTGCTGGCAGTGGATTGTTCTCTGTAAGCATACGTGTGGTTGGTATACTAGAACACATTGGAATGGGGTGAGGGCTGTGGTGGTGCGTTTGAGGGAGTTTTGGGTGTATGCCCATGGGAGGAACTCGCCCCAGTGACTTTGTTGTTGGCTACAATACGTATGTAGGTACCTTCCCAGGTCTTGGTTTAGCCGTTTGACTTGCCGGTTGGATATGGGGTGGGAGGTTAGGCTGACATTAATTCAACAACATTTTGCAAAAGGCCTGACCTGTGATGAGGCTTCTGCACCTCTGTCTGAGACAATGTCCTCTGGGATGCCATAGTTACGGAACTCCTGCTCAAATATTGCCTTGGTGGTTTCCATGGTGGTGGGTAAATTTCCTAGTGGGATCAGCTTGCATTCTTTAGAGAATCGATTTACAGCCACGAGGACGGTAATAAAGCCCTGTATGCTTGGGAGGTCTGTGACAAAGTCCATGGCGATATGAGACCTGTGGCATTGAGGTATCAGTAGTGGTTCAAGGAGCCATGCAGGAAGTTGGCGAGAAGTGCAGGTTGGACCTCGGTGCAGGTTGGGCATGCTTCAACAAATTTCTTGATGTTAGTGTTTCACGGCCACCAGAAGGCTTTGCAGATCAGCCGTGTCGTTCGCTGGATACCTAGGTGTTCTGAACTCTGGGAGGTGTGGACCCATTCCATGGTGCATTGCCTAAGGCCTGTGGGTACATATTGTAATCTGGGTGGACATTCGGCTGGTTTGTTTTGTTGCACCTGCCTTATTTCTTCCATGAAATCCCATTGTATGGGTGAAATGATCAGGGGGTGGGTAGGATCGGTTTTGGTTCTGGGGCTTTGTGTATTGTTCATGTCGCTTTGCTGTTCTTGGCACCAGTCCAGAATGTGACCGTTAACTGGAACAGTTCTCATCTGGCTTGACAGGAGTTTAGTTATTTGGCGTTCCTGATATATTCCAAATTTGTGTGGTCTGTTAGAACTTGAAAAGTACACACTCCAGCCACAGTGTCTCCACTCCTCCACCCCTTCCTTGATAAATAGCAGCTCTCTGTTGCCCATGTCGTAGATGGCCTCAGCCATAGTTAGTTTCCTGGAGTTGGGAGAGCATGGCCACAAGGCTCTACTTATACTTCCACAATAAATGGTAGACAAGAGTCTGGGTGCTTTAGGATGGGGGCTGTAGTGTACCTGTGCTATAGGTTGTTAAAGGCATTTTGGGCTGTTTCTGACCAGTGCAGTTTTTGTGGTTTCCCCCATAGCAGTGCTGTTAAGGGGCAGTGACAGAGCTGTAATTCCTGATGAATCTGCTGTAAATATAAGTTTTTAAAGCCAAGGAAGCTTTGGTGCTCCTTGACACTGGTCAGGGTGGGGCTGTGACTGTGCTTACTTTGCTCAGATCCATCTCCTTCCCCTGGCCATGTACCCCAGAAAAGAGACTGGGGTTTGGTGGAATTTGCATTTCCACCCTTTTACAAACAACTGCTATTGTCGGAGCCATTGCAAAACTTGCTGAGTTATGTGGACCTCCTGGGTAGGTGAATAGTAAGAAATAAGGAATTCATCATTGTATATGTTCAGGAAGCCTCTTAGGATCACTTTGATGGCTGGTTTGTCGGGCCATACGGCATTACTAAATACTCATAGTGCCCCCGGTGATCGAGAAAGCTGTTTTCCATTCATCTCCCTCCCTTATGTGAACCAGGTTGTACACACTTCTTAAGCCCAGTTTGGTAAAGATCGGTGCCTCCCTGAGCTGTTCCAGGGCATGGGGACCTAAAGGTAGGGGAACACATTGTTATGGCTTTCAGCCCTCAATAATGAATACGGGGTGTCAGACCCCCCTTTCTTTTCTACAAAGACGAATCCTGACACAGCCTGATGAAGCCTACTGCAAGGGCTTCCTCTGTGTAGTCCTCCTTGGCTTCAGTCTCTGGTCCAGACAGGGGGTAAATTCGTCCCTTGGGGGCCTAGTGTTCAGGAGCAGATCAATGGTGCACTCCCGGTGATGATGAGGGGGTAATTGGTTGGCACGGTACTCACTGAATACTTCCTTCAGGCGTGGTATTCTGTTTGAATGGTAATCATGAGGTTAGTGGTGGGGCTCTCAGCAGAAGTTGCACGGCATTGGAGTGTACAATAAATCTTAGAATGACCTGGTTAGCAAGAAATGATGTGACGAATAGGACAATGTTTTCAGTGTGAAAAAGTCCAACCTGTAGGGTTATGGGAGGCTTCTGGTGAGTAATAAGGCCTTTACCAATGTGTTGACAGTCCAGTGTTGTGATTCTCAGGGGAACTGGGCATTGAGGAAGGGGAGTTGAAATTCCTCCACAAGCCGGTGGTGGATCAGTTTGACCACAGATCCTAAATCTAAGAGAGCTGAGACATGACGGACAGAATTACTATAGCGAATGAGGGCAGGCATTTGTAGGCTAAGTTTAAAGGAGTTTGAGCTCACCTTGGCACTGCAGGTGGCATTCTTCTCTATGCAGGTTGCATGTGGCCGGCATGTCCGCAAGAGAAGTAAAGTTGGAGGTGCAGATGACTTTGGAGTTCTTACGGCAATACCCGTGTTCGCCCAATCAGCATGGGTTCAGGAGACTCGATGGAGGGGAACTCAGGCAGCAGTTGGGCCCAAGGTGGGTGATTTTGGATCAGATTATCCAGTCGGATAGCCAGCACAATGTACTGGGTGATTGAGAGGTTCTCATAACGACAAGCTAGTTTCGGTTAAGCCCTTTTCTGAACATGGCTTTAAGTGCAGCCTCATTTCATCCTTATTTCATCTTTGAGCCGCTAACGTGTGGAACTTCACCCTGGTGGAACGGTATGATTTGAACCGTCATGTCGCGTCCTCCCGCGGGATACTTCATGAATTTGAGGATTAAAGTCAGCATAGAGGACGAGGAACACGCCACAGCATCGGCATCCCAAGGTGTTTGCTGTTCTTACAATAACATAGGTGTATTTCAATATATTATATAGTGTATATAGGGTACAAAAACAAATTTGAGCTACAGAGAGCTGGGTGGTGTAAGACAGAGTAAGATATCAGGGTTGCCAGGTCTGTATTATGTACACTCACTAGAACTGTTGAAGAGGATAAGTACAAAAAAACTGTACAATAGGTAAAACACCAAAAGATTCTAGGTTCAAATACGTTTGTGCTTTTTTTGTTGAAAGAGTAATCATCAAGTAATCATACACCTGGCAACAATGTACTGAGGTGAACACCTGTCCAGAGACCTAACATGTTTTGTGATCAGTCCTGGGTTTACAGCATTTAAGATTCTTGATAAGTCTTTATTTTTTTTTCTTTTACTGATGAGCTTTTAGAATAGCCCTGTCCAGGGGCTTCTGCTTTGAGTTTTTTAGGCATTCTCTGCCCTTGCCTGTTACGGCTAAGCGTGTTTATGATTTATTTAGAGTGCTATCTTGTACGAACCACTAATTAGCCAACATCCTATTTATAGAAGGCCTTCATTTGTAACTGTGGCCTCTTTATATAGTCTAGTGACTCTGCCTGGCTCTGACTGCTTTAAGATTTCCTTCTTTTATATCTGTTTCTTACAATTCTACATTTAATAAAGAACATCTGACCTGCCATCTTTGTAGGGAGTGGATTTAAAAACCTGTGTATTTCCACCTCCTTTATACAGCGATTTTATTAAAGCTGCTGTTGTTAATTGTTTACTTGTGTCTATAACCATTTAATACAAATTTAAAACCAACAGACAATAAGAATATAATCCAGTACACAGATTTTATGTTTTTTCTTTTGATTAAAAATACAGGTTTTTATCCCTTTATAGTTACATTTATAATACTATAATGCACCTGTTAGTTCCTGTTCTCACTTATATTCTCACTATAAAACACCACAGGTCTCTGTTTTCCTCTCGCTCTCTTTAAGTTAATAAGACAAATAAAATACTGGATTTTTTAAATTGAGAAACTGGAGACTTTTTCAAAAAGATGCTAAATGTCAACAAATTATACAAGTTGGTGTTTTAGGCTATAAGGCTTCACTGTTACTATAGAAACAGTAGCACATTCATTCATTCATTCATTCATTCATTCATCTTCTACCACTTATCCGAACTTCTCGGGTCATAGCCTGTGCCTATCTCAGGCGTCATCGGGCATCGAGGCAGGATACACCCTGGACGGAGTGCCAACCCATCACAGGGCACACACACACTCTCATTCACTCACACACTCACACACTACGGACGATTTTCCAGAGATGCCAATCAACCTACCATGCATGTCTTTGGACCAAGGGAGGAAACCGGAGTACCCGGAGGAAACCCCCGAGGCACGGGGAGAACATGCAAACTCCACACACAAGGTGGAGGCGGGAATCGAACCCACAACCCAAAAATGCTAACCACTAAGCCACCGTGCCCCCACAATAGCACATGAATATCAAAATAAAAAAACACCACCTGACCAATCAGATTTGAGAACTGTGTCAGACGGAACTAGAATCGTTCAGTTGACGGAAACCAAACTATTCAGGGAAAAAAAAATATTTATTCTGACCTGTTAAAATCAAGTGTTTTTAGAAAGACTAAAAAGTCTTGACATTCACCCTTTTGTCCTTACTAAACCCCTAACATCTGTCCATTCTTTCACACCGGATATAATTTTGAATTCATTCGGTCCCTCGTGGTGTCATTTATCTCAGGATAACATGATTAGGTCTGTTAGCCAGTGACCATGCTAGTCAGGTGCATCTGCCTTCACAGCTGTCCTGGTATTTAGTGCTCGGATCTCACTTGATGATGTCGATGTGTCCGTTTTTGGCAGCCAGGTGAAGAGGGCTGATGCCGTTGGGATCCGACGGCTTCGGCTCCAACATAGTGGCACACATGTTGCTGTTCAGGAGGAGCTGCACCACCTACAACACACACACACACAGAAAACTTTCAGCTCACCTAAGATGACCTCTAAAGTCAGGGTTAATTAAGAGTAACTAACCGAGACACGCCCAAATTCACAGGCCAGGTCCAGGGGTGTTTTTCCAGCATGGTCTCTGATGCAGGGGTTGGACTGGTGCTGCAACAGCATCTCACTCTACAAGGTAAACATCATGAACATGCAGGTAAATGATGTGAACATGCATTTAGTCACCAGTTTTGTGCCCCAGTCGATATTTACATGGGGTACAAGTTATTTCAGTCAGGTTGTCTAGAGGGGCAGAAGAAGGAAGTTGGGGGGGGGGGGGGGTTTAAAGCAAGAGATGAGTTTAAATGAAATAATCCCAAATATATCTGAATGAATAAGAAGATGGCAAACCTAATAGGAGTCCAGATTACTGAAATAGTCCAAATATTGCTGAAGGAGTAGAACTTATATTTATGGTTTTAATGTAACAAAAAGTGGCTTTCAAAGTTATTATATTTACAGGAGGAAAGTTCTTGGTGTTCAGACTCATGTTATTTTAAATAATAACAAACATAACGTTATATGCGCTCCTGAAAACTCACTCCATCGTAATGGCCATGTTGGGATGAGAGATGAAGCGGAATCTGTCCTTCATCCGATTGGCTGTTGACTGATGATCCCGCCTTCAGCAGCATTTTCATTGGCTCACATTTTCCCTGCCAGGCAGCATAGTGCAGCGGTCGCATCCCTGACCATGAAGGAGAGGTCACCAATGTAAAGAAGAGGGAAGTGAACATGTTCTCTTTGTGTTTGTGTGTGTGTGTGTGTGTGTGTGTGTGTGTGTGTGTGTGTGTAAGAAAGAATGTCACTTTCACCTTTCTGATCTTTGATATCAACGACAGCTTGTGACTCCAGCAGCAGAGCTATCAGCTCCACGTTACCATTCAAAGCCGCATGGTGAAGGGCCGAGAACCTGGAACACACACACACACACACACACACACACACACACACACACACACACACATAATTTGGTTATTATACAAATACCATCTTTTACACACACATGGCTTTTGTTTGTTCTTCTCTGTTCCTCAAACTGACAATCTGAGCACCACACTCTGACCTACTTCCATTTGTAAGAACTGCACACACACACACACACACACACAATACATCCTTCATTCATTCTTTAGCTTGTTAACCAATTATTATGTAAGAAAATGTACTGTTAGCTCCTGAGGTTAAAACAGCAAGTCTCCAATCCACACACACTTTAAGTCTATGTTTAATGTACATGCTGGAGACTTTTTCTCTAAACCCTTACAGAAATCTCTAGTAGTCCTCATTGTCTAACATACAGTAGACCTGGTGCTGTCAGGGATCCGCGCAGACTTATGGCCATGTGCGTTTGTGTTTGCTTGTGTCACGTGATTGCCTCGTCTTCGTCTGCTCCTCCCGGTCATCACACCTGTTCCCCATTGTGTGTGATTGTCCCTATCTGTATATATGTGAGCCGCGTTGCATTAGGCAGCGCGACTTCATTATAATATTGTTAGTTTCCTGTGTAGTGTGGTTTCTGTTCGTCTTCCTCCTGTATTAAACCCCTTTCATTTGAAGCTATCCTGCGTATGGGTCTGTCTCCAAGCCACCTCCGACCGGGTCCTGACAGGTGCATTAATATATACCTCACACCTGTTATTACTGTTGGGGAAGACTAGCTTGTCTTTTTTACACCATCCATTTCTCTCTAACTTTTTTAATAATGATCTATAACATCAAATTTAAAATGTTTCCTTCAGTATTGGTTTGAAAGCGAGAGTTTCCGCATCACTTCCTGTGCACGTCCAGATCTCTAGAAGGAAATGTAATTTGCACGTCAGCATTCGAGTGCTGACCTCTTCATTATCTCACCTCACGAACCGCTAATGACGAGTTCAGCTACAAGCTCAGACACGCAGATCTGTTCAGAGGCTTTTATTCTGTTTATTAAAATGTCTTTGTAACAGAAACAATATATAAATATAACTCAAGCATGATGTCAGACTAAAACAGATGATTTATTTATTTATTCATTCATTCATTCATTCATTCATCTTCTACCGCTTATCCGAACTTCTCGGGTCACGGGGAGCCTGTGCCTATCTCAGGCGTCATCGGGCATCGAGGCAGGATACACCCTGGACGGAGTGCCAACCCATCACAGGGCACACACACACTCTCATTCACTCACACACTCACACACTACGGACAATTTTCCAAAGATGCCAATCAACCTACCATGCATGTCTTTGGGCCGGGGGAGGAAACCGGAGTACCCGGAGGAAACCCCCGAGGCACGGGGAGAACATGCAAACTCCACACACACAAGGCGTAGGCGGGAATCGAACCCCCGACCCTGGAGGTGTGAGGCGAACGTGCTAACCACTAAGCCACCATGCCCCTATTTATTTATTTATTTATTTATTTATTTATTTATTTATTTATTTATTTGCTATTCCTGTAATTCAGTCTTTCTATTTGAATATATAATTTTGATATTTTGCTTTGGCAAATTTATACTACGATGAAATGTTTCTATCTTGATGGGCGTGGACTTTTCCAGGATGACTCTGCCCCTTAAGCACAGGGCACGATTTCTTGCTGGTGAATAGATGGGTAAATTGATGAAAATTCACACCAGTAAAAGTTGTTTTTTTTCTTCCCCATTAGTTTGTCACCAGTTTGCTTGTTTGAACGATTTTAACTAAACTTACCCATCTGTGTCCTGAAAGTTCACGTTGATCCGCTTGGCAGATCCCAGGAGCTCTAAATGACAGAAACAGAAACAAAATAAAAGTAAGGCTTCATTATTGCTCAACAAGAGTTTTATATAATCATTATATTTCCAGTAAGACTTATAATGAATCATCTGTATATAACTGGTTAAATTGTGCACTGTAGCTAGGTCAAATTATCCTTCAACCTGTGGCCATGTTTCCTGTAAGGAGAGAATAATGAGCCAAAAAATGTGCCTTCATTCTTTTGATCCGAAGTGTAAATGTAATAAAATACACACAATCATTGATTAAGTATCTCATACCTACATTGATCAGTGCAAGATCTTAACGATTAAATGCTATCATGTTCTGGATCGAGTGCTATTTGTATAATGAGTGAATTATTTATAACAAACTTGGCAACCTTGGATGTGAGAATCACGTGAAGATGAAGATAACCTGACTCTAAATATTCGAAGGTTGGAAATGATGTTAACAGTGAAAGAAATTCTCAGACATAAAAACCTTTTTTAATAGATTAGAGATGCATTAGTAAAACGGCAGGACGCGATTAAGTAGCCAACACCAGAGGGCGCTAACATCGCGTTACTGATTTGCTGAAGGATTTTTGTTACTGCAAACTGTCTATCCGATATTTTATCTATTTATAATCAGGCTATAATTTCAGGACACAAGAAAACACAATCTAATGATGTCGAGGCAATTTCCGTCTTTAGTACCTGTTGGTCGGTGCTTTGTGTCTTGTGTTTTTCATAAATAAAAACGATAGTGCTTATAAAAGCGTTGATGAAATTTGCCTGTAGGGATCTGAAAGCAGCAGGTAGAGCACTCGAGCAATTA